>NW_027529173.1:5189610-5247876 GCF_008692635.1 Crocuta crocuta
CTTTGTCTGCCGGCGCGCTGAGCCCGCTGGGGTGAGGAGATCAAGTTCCCTCTGTGTCTCAATCACCCAAAACACCAACTCGAGGTCACATCTGCCAGTTTTTAGCGCCTTGCCTTCCCTCTAGAGCTCCAGCCAGCTAGGAGCACGGACACTGTGCCTGCGCGCCTCCCCAGGGGTCCAGGCCCGCCTCAAGGGTAATGGCTGCAGGCGCGCGACCTCTCCCAGCCAGCCAGGCGCCTGCACAAAGAAGCAAATCAGGAGCACAACCCCTCCTGGGCGACTTGGAGCGTGGAGGGGCCTGACGTGCAGGTATTTTGTGCGCAAAGATTTTCTACACCCTGACTGGAGGTTTTTCTCCCGAGCGGAGGTTTTTCTGTTTCGGACTCTCTTTTTCCCCTCTCCCTCCCCACGGGGGGTGGCCCGTCTCTCCAGTCTCCAATCCAGGCCTGATTTTTACTTCCCCAGTTCGCACTCAAGTTAGAAGGCTTTCTCAGCGGAGTCTGCGTCCTTTCTCTCCCAATCTCTTGGGTGTGGTATGGTTCCTGATGGCTTCAGATCTTTTCCGTGTGATGCCTGGGCGAGAGTGCAGGTACGGAACTCCCTACTTCTCCGCCATCTTGCCCCTCCTCCTCTCAAATATAAATTTTTAATCCACAAAAGGACGCACATGGTTATATATTCTTTTGACCTCTTCATATTATGGTACTACTATTTTTTTCCTACGAATTAACCAAAGTCATTGTACTGTATAATAATAATGTACAAAATGTGTTAAAGGTGTCATTTTTACGTGTTGCATTACCATGTCTTTGGCAATTGTGAAAGAAATCCAAAGTGCATGGGGCTGCTGGCCTTGATCATTATAATGATAGACTTGGAAGTTCATACCTTTACATGTTCATCAGATGAGGGCCAAAGAACTAACATTTATCATAGTCCTCGAGCAAAGAGATCTAATAAATCCTTGGACTTAGCCTACCCAGAAAACTCTTCCCACAGCAGTGATTCAAAGGGCTAGCTGGATGCCTTTAACAGGCCTTTGAGCTTTGTTCTAATTATATTACAGTTAATTGACTATTCCAGAGAATGTGTAATTCATGGTCATTATTATCAATATTTACTGAAGTTTTCCCTCCAGACTTTCAAGGGAATGATGATGTACTCTCCCAGAAAATAGAAAAAAGACTAATTTTATTTTTTTCTCCACATCTCATACACAGCTATATCTAGATTTTCTGTACTACTGCTATATCCCTCTTAGAAAAGACATAAGAAAAATAAAAAAGTATTATTTTTTAAGAGAGGCATATGGCTATCCATTCTATATTTAATCACGTTCAAAGAAAAGCATCCACACAAAGGACATAAACAGGTAAAGGTCAGTAATGTAAATGAGTGGAGTAGGCTAAGTAGGGAGTTGGCAAACTAGAGATGGCAAGCTCATCAGTACAAGGCAGCCTAATGCAGCCTTGGCTTGTTGTTTTCATGTGGGAAGGCAGCTAGTGTTACTGGATTTTCCATTTTTTTAAGATAAACTAGAAATACAGATTTTCACGTAAAATATTTAGACTTTTAAAGGCCAGCAGCTGATGAATATTTTTTTTAATATTATGACCCAAACAAAATATTTATAAAGTGTGAAATCAGCCTGAGACCTCTAGTTTAAGACCACTTGCTGTAATGTGGTAAGGTAACCTTCACCTATTCCAGAGTCTTCTCTCAAAGAATGCAGGTGGAATGGATTCCAGCCTGTCTTTCAGTCATAAAGACATGTGACTCAGGAAGGACCCTAAACCAGATGATCAGGGAGGCAATATAAAATATCAGAAAAAGTTTAAGTTTGGAGTCAGATAGATGTTTAAATTCTAGACTTGACATTTAGTTTGTATAATTTCTCTGAGATTGAGTTTTCTCATCCATAGTTTGAGCCCTGTACCATCTGCGAAGATTAAGTATGAGAAAACAAGTATAAAATAACTACAACATGTGAAAGTTACAAACATGACAGAAACCAGTTAGTTTCTTGCCTCCTATGAAAGCTGAGGGACAAATGAAAACTCTAAGAATTGGATGTAATTTGTCTTTAGCCTTCCTATAAGGTGACAATATTGTTGGGATGATGCATACTATACTGATTTTTTTTAAACTACTCTTACTGAAGGACATAAAAGGCCTAAAGGGAGGCAATCTAGGCTGGCTATGGAAGCTCAGCTTCATGATCGCTCAGGCATACAGGCTCTTAACAGCCACCATTCTGCCAGAGTGGGAGTATGACACTTGTCCACAAAGTTGAAGACAGCAGCATCTGCATTCCAGAGAGCAGGATAGAGGAGAGGCAAAGAGAGGAGGGGCAAAAGGAGTCCCTTAGTGGTTTTTTAAGGACGATTCCACCAAAATGGCATAGGATAATCAGCTTACAGGTAATTGGCCAAAACCTAGACACGTGACATTTTGCTGCAAGGAAGTCTGGGAATATGTAGTCTTCATTCTAAGAGGCCTTATGCTAGGCTGAAATTTGTCACCATGAACAAAGGAAAGATGAACGTTGGTGAGGGTTAGGAGGCATAGTTGTAGTTTGTGCTTCAGAGGCCTTTTAACCTAAGGAGAGTGAAGGGATAACTTCACATTTATTTTCTTTTTTATCTTGCTGGCTATCCTCACTACAAACAAAACAATTGTCTACTCTGCCTTTCTGGTCTATTACTTTCATTCTTTTGGAATATAAAAATGGAAAGGACTACTGGACATGGGTACCTGTGTTTAAATGCATTTCCCCAACTTTATTGTCCATCTTCTCTTCCTTGTGGGTGTGCCTTGTTAGTTTCAATAGTATATTAAGATGTATAGTTAATGGAAAAAATTTTTCCATTTTCTTTAAAACAATTTGTTTTAAAAGAAGCATTGCTAGTTTTATCAGGTTTAATGTGTTCTAAAATTTCCAAGTGCATGAAAGAAATAGGAGAATCCCAGAGGACCAGCCATTGCTTTCCTCACATAACTGACTGTTATAACACACAACATAGGAATTGGATACATGTGTGATGGACGAGTGTAAAGAGGGGAGGAGAGGAGGAGAGAAAACAGAAATAAAAGATGACAGAGAAAACACAGGAAAGGAAAGAAGGCATCTAACAAAACGATTTCTTCTTTGACTCTCCTAAAATCCAAGAGAGCGGGAATTCATTCTCCATCATGAAGAAGGAATTCAATGGCTAGTTACTGCCAAGCTCTTCCTCAGATGGAGCTAAAATCTACATCCATGTAATTCCCTTGTGCACGTGTCCTGTACTGCCTTTTCCAGAATCAGAAGCTTAATTTCCTTATCAGGATATATTCATTTTAGGCAAGTACTTTGTAACCAGAATAAGGATCATTTCATTGATATGTACCTGGTTTTTAAGTGGTGATAATGTTTGTGCCTTTTATCAATAGAGAAATAATGTTCACAAGTTGCTGAGCAAGGCTCAAAGGACAAAAATGGGTCATATTTTGAGGAGGTCCCTACCTTCTCGGAACTCAGATTGTAGGCGAAGAGATAAGTTACAAAAACATAACACTGTGTTAGTGTATGCAAAGATCTAAAAAAGAAAGCAAATAAAAATAACCTAATTTTAGTTAAGGGGCTCATAAAGTTGAAATTGTTCAACTGAAACATCAGGGCAATGTTTATTGTTGTTAATCGCTGTTCTCTAAACCTCTCATGACTGCAAAATCAGGTCAGAGATTTCCATCAGTCACTCTTCGGCATGTACTCATATTGTCAGCACAGGATATAGGGAAGTGGATTTGGAGGAACTATTCCAGGAAGAGGCATGAACATAATTTACACTCAGGCACTTGTTCTAACAAAAGAGGCAGACATTACAAAACTAGGCTTTATTTATATGCAGTATAGCTAAGAGTAAATTACACTGAGAGTGAATACATTCAGTGGTAGCCAGAGGTATTTACTGCTTTGTCATGATGAGATATGAAAACAGAGTTGCTGTGACTCTCCACAGAATAGCTAAGGCCACAGTTAACTTGAAAGTAATCATATACTCTCCTAATTTGGAGAGTCGCAATGGAACAAATAATAAACAAGGCTTTGAAATCTCTTTCTCAAAATGCTTCAAATCTATAAAGTTATTATTCTTTCTATATTCAGAAAGTATTCCTTTCTTTTTGTCGGCCCTCCACATGTACATAAGTTTATTTATTTATTCGGGGGGCGGGAGGGAGGGTAGAGAGAGAGAAGTGATAAAGAGAGAGAGAGAATCCCAAGCAGAAGCCACACTGGCAGCACAGAGCCCTATGGAGGCCTTGAAGTCACAAACCCGTGAGATCATGACCTGACCTGAAATAAAGAGTTGGATGCTTAATCAACTGAGCCACCTAAGCACCCCTGTGTAATTTTTATTTTAAATAAACTTCTTGGAGTAATGCATTTTCTAGGCATGTAAACAAGATTGAGAGAAAAGTAGTGTGTTCATCACTCCAGGCAGGAGAAAACATTCATAACCAATGATTTTATGTAGATAAACTTTAAGTCATCAGAAGAAGCCATTAGTGTCTGTCAATAAATCCAGTTTGCAAGGAACCCAAATTTTGTCTCCTTTCACTTTTGTGTCTTCAGAAAACAGAGCTATCAGTTGAGGTGGAAATGTCTGACTGTGATTCTCTCCTTTTTACAAAGGAAGTACAAAATCTGAATATTATGAGAAATAACGTAACACAAATTACAGAAGCCATTCTATCTGAATTGACAGAGAATCATCAGAAAGACTTTCCTCTTTTTCCCAATACTGACTTTTTTTCTTATCAGTCTGTACTTCTGACAACCACATTTCTGTATGCAATATACAGACACACGAACAGTCAGGTATAATAGTTGTATACAGATAAACAATCATGAAGTTAAAGCTTTCTCTCAGAGAAAAGGAGTAAACATACTACACATAATCCTTCCTCTCTTCCTCATGGTTGGAAGTAGCAATACCTCTTGAATATTGTTTTAAAAAATACCAAATATGAGTGAATAAACTCAGAATACGATTCTAGTCTTAAAGCGCAGGTCTTAAGAGAATGGCACAATGTATCTAACGTTGTCTTCTTCCAAAAACGTACTTTTAAAATAAAATCCATGATAAAAATGAGTAGTTCTTTTTGGGTTAAGTTCATTACACAAATTATTTTCCCAGCCCAACCATTCACATTCTCCAAATGAATCTGCTTTAAGAAGCCCTCGAGAAATTCAGATTGACTCAACTTCACAAAATTTCAGGGTTACTGTATCACTGCTTGTTTTCTTTTGACTTTGCTGGGCTGATATGGAACAAAAGGCTGGCTTCAACTTTCTTTTCAATAAAATTTTTAAAAATCAATGAGGCATCATTTCATTTTGATTTGGACTAGACTGCTACTAGTTTCTAACTGTTAAATTCCCTATTTAGTTCAGTAGTTATGTGTTTGTCTGTGGCTTCTCTCCATCCACTGGTTCACCCTGAAGACTACTCCTTCATTGATAACCACATTTTACTTTATGAAACTTACTCTAGTTTTGTGGTTTTAAAAAAAAAAAATCTATTTGAAACAGAGCCAGTATCTCATTCCAGGAAGAGAAAAGGATATCAAGAGTTTCCATGGCAATCAGTTGATGGAACTAAATTAGGCAGGAAACCTCTTCAGAATGCAAAATAGTCTTTGCAAAACAGAGTGGTTTGAAATATCCAGGAAATGTGTCACAGCAAAACGAAAGAAATGGAGATATGAATACCTCCATAATGTAAACTCTCTAACCTTAAAATAAACAATTAAAAACTTGCCTTTGTCCTACAAAAATAAATTCCCAAACAACTGTCATCTCTAATCAAACGCTTTGTTCCAGTTGGTTTTAGTTTTTTGTCTTAGCTCTTGTGATCAACACCATGTAAGAATATAAATCCGATTGTTTATGTAGCTATGAAAATTACTTTCTGTTAAGTTATTGCTATTAAATTTAGTTTACGTACTCCTTAATAATGAAATTGCACAAACTTCATATTTCTTTACCAGTGAGATCAGTAAGAACAACCAAAATTTTTTGTAATGCAGCAAGAAAGAAGAAATAAGCAGTTTCCTTAGTTTAGAGAAAGGAATTAAGCTTTCTTAAATATAGTACTTTCTGTGGTAGATTATTGATGGTTTAAAAATATTATTCACTTCCTGGAGGACAGTGAAAAGAAATGAGTCTGGAAATTCCAGAAAGCAGATGAATTAGAATAAACCAGGGACACCTCACCTCTCTGGCCGATAGCCAAACCTTCAGAATACCTTGCTTGGAAATATGGCATTTACCTATGAGGGTATTTATTTTCACCCAAATGCTTTTTTTCTCTTTAAGTAGAGGGATGTTGAAACAAACATTTCCAATGCAGAAATAAATCAAAATACATTTCTAAAGCAGATTTACAATAAAAAGTTTTAAACTATTCCTATAAGTTCATGAATCACTGGTTAGCCTAATTTTGGGGTTACATCAGTAGTTGTTTTAAATAAAATCATAGAGGCTCTGTTGGTAACACACAAATAAAATAAATTTGAGGACACACAAGTTTTATTGATTACTCTGTCAAATCTTCTGGCCTAATTGGAATGTGAGCTTTAAAGCACAATCTCAATGATTGTTGTGTGTAATAGAAGCATTGGGGGTACTTTTTCACACAAGTAGCTTGATGTAACTTTCCTGGCATCACTGTGCTAAGATTTCCCCAAAGTTTTTATACCAAAAACAACTTTGTACAAGCACAGCTTTGTACAAACATGATGCTTCATAATAATACACACACACAATTGTGCATTCAAAGAGAATATAGTCTTAAATACAGCACCAGCAAGTAGAATGTGCCATAGAATGGCCCACCCGAGAACGTTAGCAGAAATTGGACTCTTCTGGTCCATGGCTGTCAGGTCAGTACCACTACTACCATACTTCCCAGGTCTCTTTCTCAATTCCATTACATTCCTCAAGTCACTAATCTTACTGGTGACAAAAACATTAACAAGATCTTTTTAAACACAGTCTCTTAAAAATCTACTTTAACTTGGAAGGGATTTTTTTTTTTTTGTATGCTTGATAAAAAAAAAAAAAAAGCAGGTGGTTTCCTTAGTTTGGGTTAGCAGGCAGAGACAAGAATCTGAGCATGAGGGATTTATTTGGGAAGTGATTCCAGAAAGAGTGAAGGAATAGGAAAGAAAAACAAAGAGAGAAGCCAGTGCAGGAAGTGTGAATGAGATTACTGCAGTGTGGTAATCTCAGTAGGCTCGGTTCCACTGAGGTCCTCTAAAAAGCCATGCAGAATATTCCTCAGACCTGTCTCAGTAAAAGAATGTTGGGATATTTATACACCGGATCCCACTCCTTAGGAGTTGAGGATCACTCCTGTGATATGAATTCTTTCACATCTTTGACTTGTACCTCATGGACCTACTACACCGTATGGTCAGGGAATGCTTTCAGGCAGAAAGACTCCAAACACTTCACTTATTCTAAACAGTTGAGTGACTCAGAAGCTCATAAGTGTTAATAATCCAAGTGTTTTCTGGTGTTGGCTAGCTCTAGTGCAGTGTACCAGAAGTCTAGAAAAGCAGACCAGGTCCCACTCAGTAGCACTTCATAAAGAACAGCACTTTTTGCCGGTGCCCAGAGATAACCAAATTTTGCCCATGATAAAAAAAGAGAACCTCCTGACCCAGCTGTCTGAGTGTGCTTGAAGGGAGTTCTTTAATGTAGTCATAAATAAAGGCAGCAAAATGGCAGGAGACACAATACAAAATGAGACTTCTACTGTTTTCCTCTTTGGTTAATGTACATATGAATACAAAAAGTAAAATGTGTACAGAGACTGTAGAACACAATCACGCTATTAATGTCTAAACTCTCCTCATTAAAGGAATCAGTGAAACTGGTTTCACTGAAGGAAACCTCTCACTCTGGTTCTTGGTTTCTAAGTCTGCTCTCACCCGAACTGCCACATTCCATGGTGTTTATGTTCCTCCATGAGACCCTATCAGAGTGATTGCTTCCTTAATGTAAGAGGCTTCTGATAATAACTCCAGAGAAATCTGCCTCCATCTGTTACCACCGAAAAAAATTACAGGGTGTTGCTCAACACTATTCCTAAAGAGATTGTTTTTCTTTTGTTACATTCTTTCAAAATACCTGCTGCCTATTTTACGCTAAGAATGACAATGTTTGATTCACACAGCCTTGCAACTCCCATTTCTATTTTTCTGAAATACCTCACAAAGTATCCATGAGAAAAATATTTTCATATTTTGACTTTCAATGGGAAAGGGGATTTTTTCCAACAGTTTACTTCCATGTGAGGAAGTCTTCAAACCCTGGAATATTTTCTGCAAATCGCATATCTATAGTATAGTTAATAAGACCCTTAGAGTTGGCTGCCTGAGGTTTTAACATTCAATAACTTCATGCTTACTAATAATATGTAAGTCAGGCTAGCATTAAAGAAAAGAGGTTTAAGAAATGGTCTTATCTATTTGAGGCCACCTAAAATGAGGACTTGAACCTGATGTTTATACTGTCTCAGAATAGCACGTAAAAAGGCAGTCAACAGTACAAACGCAAAACGTAGAGCCTGAAGCCTAAGTTTGTGACTTACTAGCGACTGACTAAAGGCAAGGTGGTAACTTCTAAGCACCTGCCTCATCTAGTAAGTGGAGGACTGTCACCTAGGTGACAAGTTATGCAGCCATGCTAAATGAGACAGCCTAGAAGCCTAGACAGCTCCCATTACACACTCTCAGCAAGTATTAGCTCTCTCCCCTTTCTCCAAAGTTTCATTTGAGAAAAATATGACCTTAGGGAATAGTTGATAATCATCTAGTTGAAGACTAATGGAACTGAGTGCTTCTACGTGTTGTGGTAAATCACTGAAAATTTATACTCATACCATATTCTCTTTGGAGAGCCATTTACACTTCTCTTTCTACATAACATGCATCAGTGCATCTTTTCTGGTTTTAAAGAAATGAATCTTAAATCTTTCTGTAAATAATAACAAGACATACTACCAACACAAATCACAAATCAGGGTGAAGGTTTAAAAGGTATGTTCATCAAGGTTGAGATTACTAGAAAGGAGAATAAAGAAAATTGTACATAAACCGTTCTGAAATAAAATGCCTGACCATACACTGCAAGTAAAAAATTTAGAAAAAAAGATATATTTAGCTTAGTTTTCTCATTAGCAAACCACATTGCTTCTTTCCATGTTTTTTCTATCAGATTTGCCACAGAAAGTGAGAGACACGAACATATTATATGTTTTGAAAAGTAAATACTGTCAGATGGAAAGCATGCTTCCTCTTTCCTCTGGGTATTACATTTTAGGGCTTGACTAACTACTTTCGGGTATAAATAATGCAGTCAACTCTCTCTGTGCCTCATAGCCTAGGAAGAATTAGTTAGAAAATCATACCAATAGCTTGGTTTTTAGGAGAAAAATCTAATGTCGTTGACTGACGGGTGGATTTTACAATGTGGTTGTGGGTCAAGGGGATTCAAGGAAGAACAACTGTTTTCCCACATTACAGACAAATTCACTGGGTTTGGAGAAATTAGTAACTTGATTGAAGTCAACAACTAGTGAGAGACAAAACCAGAGTTTTTAAAAGTTTTTTTTTTTTTTTTTGATTTTAGACAGAAAGCACGAGTCTGGGAGAGGGACGGTCTTGATGCTCAGAAGTTTGCCTGCATTATCTAAACCCCTCTCAATGTTTCTGTATGGTATTATTGTTGCTTTTCTACAATTGAAAAAGCTATGACCCACCCACTTTCGTCAAAATGGTTAAATTTTTTACAGGCTTAAATTAGAATTCACATCTGTTGGACACAAAAGACAACATTTTCATCCACAGAATGATATCGTTGCCTACGAACTATTTATATTATACTCTAAAAATATTAGCAGTACAATTAATGTTGATTAGTTCATCCCTCAATGGCTTCAATATTTGAACTGATTATACTGATGTCTCCATCTTGAATTTATTCTAGTTCCCCCATGGTAGAAAGAATAATTAGTGGTTTACTTGTGATTAAGAAAAGATAAAATTCCTACCTCTATACCTAAGTAATATGAAACAACGAAAAAATAACTACAAGCATTCAATTTTTCACTAATGAACAGTGAATATGACATAATCCATTGCAAACACAGCAATCAGCAGTGAATTCTTTATAGAATATTTAGCTTAGAGAAAAGGAGGAGGCTGAAATAATGGGAAGAGAAATAGACACATAAGTAATCAATATAGAATGAAAGTAATGGGAAAAAAGTAAAATTTTAAGCCTTAATTTTCATTATACATCTCCATGGCCTAATAATGCCAGAACAGCTTATTTAGAAAAAAGCTTACTAATATGCAGCAGCACATTTGCTTACCACTATATAGGAAAAATAGGATAAGCTGATATTAAATAGTGGAAATATTTCCTTTATGTAGGACTATTTTATTACATAATATACGTATAGAATTATCTCCTTCTTGTAAAGCACTGTATTAATAAGTTTGTGTTACTAAATTTTAAAGCAAGCAATTTCCCCCCCTTGTGTATTTATCATTGACTTTTCTCCTAAACTTTGGTCATCAACTGAATTACTAAATCATTATTTTAATAATATCATTATTCCAATACAAATTTTAGAATAAGAACAATTGTTTATGCTAGGAAATGAGCATACTTCCTGCTAATCTAAGGGGTAGCTTTATCAAGTTAAAAAGGATTGCAACCCCTCATTTTACATGTATTAGGGCTCAAATTTAATTTACATAATTTTTCCAGATATTTCCCAGAAACCCAAACTTTACCTCTGGAAGACAAAAATTGAGGTTTTGCAATATATTCTAATGTTTTTGGTTTCACAGTGGATATTAAAATGGTAGGACAGGGGCGCCTGGGTGGCTTAGTCGGTTAAGCGTCCAACTTTCGCTTAGGTCATGATCTCGCGGTTCGTGGGTTCGGGCCCCGCGTCGGGCTCTGTGCTGACTGCCAACTCAGAGCCTGGAGCCTGTTTCAGAGTCTGTGACTCCCTCTCTCTCTGACCCTCCCCTGCTCACGCTGTCTCTCTCTCTCTCCTAGAAATAAATAAAAACATTAAAAAAATTAAAAAATAAATAAATAAAATGGTAGGACAGTAGACACGTTGCCAAATCCAGAGCTTTTTTTTTTTAATGCTTATTTATTTTTGAGAGAGAGAGACAGAGACAGAATATGAACGGGGGAGGGGCAGAGAGAGGGGGACACCACAGAATCTGAGGCAGGCTCCAGGTTCTGAGCTGTCAGCACAGAGCCGTGAGATCATAACCTGAGCCAAAATCGGACACTTAACCGACTGAGCCACCCAGGTGCCCCCAGAATCTTAATTAATGCCTTTTATACTAGAAGTAAATCAAACTTGACCTAGTAACCTAAGAATAAACAGCTACCCTCTTAGTAATATCTTGGTGAACCAAGTTCCTCACGTTTTCTAGAGTGAAACTTTTAGAGTTTCAAAAGCGTCTTCCTACAAGTTACTTTTTAAAAAATCTTATCCTCAAAACAAATCAACAAGGTAAGGATTAGTATCTGTTTTACAAGATCTCAAAGTCCGCGATATACATGTGTTGCCCCAACTTTCACAGCTAACAAAGCAGACTAAACTTTTACCTTTGGTCTACCCTTCGGTTACCCTCTTTTTTCCTTCTCTCTGTAGTAATATTCGCTAGGAGGAACTCTCAGCCCAGGTTGGAACAGGCAAAGGACTAGTTGTAGCTACCTTTTAAGGCTAATACTCTTATTTTAGACAACAGGAAAACCAGCCAGAGACTGTTGCTTACAATCTGCAACTGTTTATATACTAATAACTTTAAATAAATTTGATGCAAACCTTAAGGAAAAATTCAAAATAATTTTATGCCAAAAAATGTATGTAGTTCAACCGCATAAGATAACATTTTGATCCTAATCAGAACTCAAGAAAAATAGAGTTGAAAAGCAGACAGTCTTCCTATAGGGCACCAGGACACAGGTTTACCGAGCTATACAGAGTGTCAAAAATTGTAGTCATCTTGTTGATCATTAGGCATTTGTATCTTTCATATAAGGGTAATATTTCAAATTGGTTCTTGGTTATAAAGATGTATAGAACAAGGATTACGAGTCCAGATTTTAAGCTTTGAACAACTTCCTTAACTTCTCTAAGACTCCATTTGAATCTGCTCCTCTATGAAGTTGAGACAACTCGGTGGGGAGGTGTTTGGCAAAATTAAATGTATGCAATCTTCAGTTATTTAATATATGTATTGTATGTAAAGTACATAGCACAATAATGAACACAATAAGACCTTAGTGGATTTCAAGTGGTGGAGGTGATAGCAGTAGAATGCTAAGTAGGAGAAATAAAAGTAACCATCCGACAGCTCTTTTCTCTTGGGCTCTGATGGAGCT
This sequence comes from Crocuta crocuta, assembly GCF_008692635.1. Classification (NCBI taxonomy): domain Eukaryota; kingdom Metazoa; phylum Chordata; class Mammalia; order Carnivora; family Hyaenidae; genus Crocuta; species Crocuta crocuta. The sequence continues at coordinate 5,202,083 of NW_027529173.1, forward strand.
GGATGGTTCAAACATCTACATTTACCTATCCAAACCTGAGTCCTTAGCTCTTTCTACAATTCTACAACATTGCTGGCAGAGTCAGAAGTAACTACCTGGCAAGTGTTTTCCAAACTCTTGATGCTGCCACCAGTATTCTGAGGTCCTTCAGCCAATGTCTTCTCAGAAAATAAGAAGCCCCTTGCCTGTCTTATCTAAGTGCCCTTTCCCCCAAACCCTGAACAGCATTGCCTTCCCTCTCAAGCTTGTCTCTCAGTGGTATAAGAATCCTTGCCAGGGTGGGGAGCTTCCCCATCATCCTGCCCCCTCATCTGCAACTGGAGCCAGGCACCTACAACCTCCACATCCTCCCAAAGCCTCCACCATGCCCTGGGCATGGACACTTCTGGGGTGAAGAACAACCCACCTGCTTACCTGCTTACCCAAGCCTTCCTGGCTGTGGCCTTCTGTCTTATTGGCCTCAGGCTGCCAGTGGGACCCAGGCCACTGCCCCTCCTCCCAATTGTACCCACTCTGACCCCAACTCCTTAATAAACTTCTGTGTACAAGAGAAAAATAAACTGAGAAATATTTATAATACACTGCTATAAAACATGCAGAATTTGAATTTTGCAAACTTACATATTTATATACACACACAGCAAATGCTGGAAAAAATGTCAAAGGTATTTATCTCTGAACAATTGGATTATGAGTGTTTTGCTTTGTGGTTTCAGTAATACACACACACACACACACACACACACACACACAGCTTAAAGTGTTGTTCTTAAAATCCCTATAAAAGCCAGTAGCTTAAAAGAGAATGTGGAAGAGGCAGGAGCAAACATCAAGCATAGGAAGGGCATCAGAAGGTGATGTGAGCAGTGAAAAAATGAGTAGTGTGAGACCAACACATCCAAATGGGAAGATGTTCATCTTCATTTGGTTTCCCAATAACCAAGATACCTACAAATTAACTTGCCTATCTGTAAGGCCATTTAATTGAGGTTGGGCAATTGCCACACTGTGAGCCTCTTTCAATTTCTGGATCGTTTCCACGGAACATGGCAAAAAAGGGAAGTGGCTGACATAGCCACTCTTCCCATGGGTACTCAGGTCAGTTAGGGGTCAAGGAGAGAGCAAGGCAAGTTTCCTGATTTCTCCTTAGCAAGAGAATTAGTGTTAGGAGCTATCTCGCTAATCTCATTCTTTTAACAAACACCCTGTCTCTTCCTGTCCCCACTGAAATGGAAGAAAACATATGCAGGCTTTGCCCTAAAATTTAAATATAACCTACCAACAATGTAAATAACAGATGTTAGTTTTCACAAAAGCAATTTAAAGTGGCACTTCAGGCCTGCTTCTTGAAATTGTAATTCGCCTGGCTAGGGTTAAAGAAGAAACAGTAGAGGTGGAAGAGACTAGAAAGTAGATAGATGAGTAAGACCAGAATGTACTTGTGGAGCAAATGCCCTCAGATTCTTAGAAATCAAGGGAAGGTATTAGGTTCTCCAGCTTCTACTATAATGTGGTCAATGTCTACTCTCTAAGGGACACATAACATGTCTGAAGCCTCACCATGGGAAAGTCTGGAATCCTTGGAAATCCTGCTAGCAAGCTGGCTTCTGCCTTTGTGCAGGGTCAGAACTGTGTTCTCGTTTCTCACTTTCTTAAAGTAGCCAGGAGAACCAGACAGCCACCTTCCCTCATCTGTTACAGGACTGGCAGTGTTTGGTCAGGAGACAAGCCACAGCTACAGATCAGGTTAAAAACAAGAAATGAGCCCCAAATGGAGTCACATATACTAAGCTCCAAGACGTTTTCACATCAAGACTTAATTACAGTTTTGGCTTTCCCAGAAATGGCCCCTTAATCCCGTGAACCAGGAACCGTCTAATCAGCACTAAATAATCTGCCTGATAGACCTCCTACCAGGGCCTAAAGGAAAGTGACCTTGTAAAAATCAACTTGTTTTGCCTGGTATAACATCCTTGTTCCTGTTCCCTTCTGCCTATAAAGTCTTCCATTTTGGACAGATCCTTTCTCTCTGCTAGATTCACATATCATTGAATGAAGCCAGTAAGATCTTTTAAATTTACTCAGTTGAATTTTGTTTTTTAACAGCCAGGATCCCAAAGTCAGGGCTGTCTCTCTCATTATATGTTCCAAAAAAACCCTAAAAGGCAGAGATGGTGTTCTCCCAAATACTACCCCAGAGAAATTCTGTAGTACAATGAGAGAAAATGGCTCTATGGTTTGCTTAAGACTTTCCTTCAGCCATATATCAGTCATACTTCCTTTTGGAGACATGGAAACCTTCAAGATAATACTCTATTTACAATATAAATCCAATTTCCCTTATTAGCTTTTCTGTTTTTGTTGACAAATTAACATTTGATAGACTTGATAATTCTATTTAGAGACTTTGTTATGGGAAAAACAACCCTCTACAAATAACTAAATTCCCTAAGCTTACCTCAGACATAATTATTTGATACAAGGTACAAATTGCTTTGGTATTTTGGCAAAGGAGATTAAGATTTGTAGGATTTACTTTCTCATTAACAAGAAAATAGCTGAAGGCAAATGGGTTGAATTTAAGTTTCCCTTAAAATACTGAGTGTCCTGGAAATAATGGCCCTGACTGAATGAAAAGTACACTGTGGCTTTTCTTTGCAGACTTCAACTCTACAGGAAAGATGTATTCTGATAGTTAAAAAAAAAAAAAAAAAAAAAAAAAACACCTTTTTATTTTATTTCTTCTTCTTCTGTAATAAGCAAGGGGTTCTTGGTGAGGTTTTTTTTGACNAATATTTAAAAAAAAAAAAAAAAAAAAAAAAAGGCACTGTTTTATTATCTTGGACTACATCTTTTAGCAAGGCTAAACACAATGAATTCTAATGCCACTTCCTGTCTCCCCAGGCTAGCTCTTATACTTCAGCAATGACCGCAAAATAGATGTAGATTATAAAGCACTATCTAGTATATGCCTGTGGATCTTGTTTCAGTATGAAACAGAGAAATGCCACTAATCCAATTAAGAAAGTTCAGCTTCCCAGGTCACTGAAGGAAAATGTCTCTCAAGAGAGATTTGGACATGATAGAATTAAGGTTTGATTCTCTCCAGTACAGTGTTTCATGGACCTCTAGCTTAGGAAATTAATTAGAGATAAGCAGAAACCCATAAATATGTGAAAATGTATTTGCAAGAAATCTGATAGAGCATTGGTTTCTCCATCATCTTATAAACAAACTAAGAACATTTCCACATACGTATCTTTATGCATGGCTTTCCTACTCTCTTTGCTTTTCTGGATAAAATCATATGCTACTGCCTAACCCAGATCTCCCTTCTTTTGTAAAAAGTCTAAGATTGTAAATGTCTAAGATTATTTATCTTAATTCCTATCATAGCCATTTATTGTTTAACTTCTCATGGGAGACATACTTAGTTTGGTGATCAGGTATTGTTGGTGTTAATGGATATCTGTCACGAGGGGCTGCCCACTCTGTTGTCAACGCTTTTCCTGTATTATGATAGTTTCCATATTGTGAAAACAGCTTTCTTAAGGTGTAAACCAAAAACTCTACTGTATAGGACAATAACTTATCATGTAGAAGCCACTTTTAGGCAAAAGTCTTCAGCAATAGAAACTTGAGGAAGGCAAAAAGGCCCACAGTGACTACCAAACTGAATGCAAACAGGCATATGAAGCCATAGGCCCTAACCAACCAATGGGCTACTTACAACCAGGCACAGTTCCTAAGTTACCAGAAAAGGGAAAATTCCCTAACCCCCACACTCCTTCACGGTGCCCTGTAACTAGAGCCCCTCTCCACCACCTCGGGGCAGTCTCTCCTTTGCTGTCCTGCCCACAGTTTCCTTGCAGTGTATTCAATAAACTTTTATCTCTTTTGTTTACCTTCAGAGAATTTGTTCCCCACCCATGCTGCTTACTCCCATCTAATCAGGACACTCTACAATGCACACTGAGATACTTTTCAACTGTCTCTTTCCTTCTAAAGGTGCTATCCGTCTCTGAAATGTGTCACTGTACTGAGATGAAACTCTGACTCACAAGGTCAACATCTCTCAGATGTTAAAATGATCTGCCCTAAATTTCCCCTCTACTTACTTAGATGAAATGCCACAGTGCCATGGGTGGGATCTGGCTTCCCAAAAGGTCACCAGTGAGGTGAATTATAAAACATGGATGAATGAAGGAACTGGTCCACTACGAGGTTGACCTAGGCCAACAGGAAATAGGTATGGGAAGAAGCTCCACAGATAAACTTTTCCTCTTTTTTCTCTTCTGAGAGTAACCTTGAATCCATTCCACTTTTCAGTAGTTCTGGAGAAGAACAGTATGCCAATAGTAACATGCTCAGCTGCAACCTCAGAAATGCATTACAGCACCTTGTTCTGCTTCCATTGCTTCCTTACTCTTAGTCCTGAATTTGTACCTCTCAAATAAAATGTCAGCATATGAATTCTTTTCTTAGGCTCTGCTTCCAAGAGTACCTGGCCTAAGAGACTTACGTTTCCTAGACTCCTTTGCAGCTATGTTCAGGTTTCATTAGTCAGGTGCACTTGAGATTTGGATACAGATAAAAGCAATTCAAATAAAAGTGAGGGGCCACTGGTGGGGATAGCATTGTGGATTTTCTGGAATCCAGATCAAAGACCCATGAATGACCACTTCCATCCAGGGACAGTAGCAGCTGTGATGTTTTTGCTAGAAAAGTCTCATAGTATGTTGGGTATAATCCTAGCTCTAGCATTAGTTTTTGTAATTAGTAATGTCAGTTCTATACTACTTTTGGATATTCTATAACCTGATACTCTATAATAAATTTTTATGTTAATACAAATTTATTGCTTGCAACTAGGAATCCCGACCAGTAAAAGAATGGTTCACTGAACATCCATTTTGAACCTCCTGTTTTCCTTGCGATCTTCAAAAAAGAGTCCAAAATGAAATATCTAAATTTTATTCTCCTTTGCAGCTAGGGGAATCCCTGTCGTATATTGCTGGTTTCAGAGATAGAGGAGGAATCTCATGAGTGAGGCTTCACTTCTTGAATAAAAAGAAAAGGTCTTGCCGTCACACTTGTCTCTTGTTTGTACCTTAAAGACAAATCTTATACCTTCTGCCATACACTCATCTTGCAACCGTGATATAATAGACCAATATACTAAATATGGTAGAGGGAAAAGGAGGAACAAACCTAGATCATAGATGGTAACACATGAATTGGTATAGTAATGAGTACTGTACCATCTCTGAAATATCTACACTAATCTTATATATAGTAGACTGAATTGCCACCTCCCCTCAAATTTCCATGCCCTAATCTCTGGAACCTGTGAATATATTATGTTCAAAAGAGACTTCGCAGGTGTGATTAAGTGTTTTGAGATAGGAAGAGCATCTCGGATTACTCAGGTGGGCTCAATGTAACCACAAGGGTAATTATAAAAGAGAAACAGGGGGATCAGAATCTGAGAGAAAAAATATGAAGATGGAAACAGAGGTCAAAGAGGAAGCTAGATGCTAAACTGCTGGCTTTGAAGGGAGAGGAAGGAGCCACGAGTCAAGGAACACTGGCCGGCTCTAGAAGTGGGAAAATAAAGGAAAGTATTCTGTTCGCAGGCTCCAGAATGAACATAATCCTCCTCACACCTCATTTTTAGTCCGGTAAATTTTCTGACCACTACAACTGTCAGATAAAATTGTGTTGTTTTAAGCCTCTGAACTTTTGATAATTTGTAATAGCAGCAATAGAGAACAAATGCAAATTATGACATTCTTAATCTATCATTTATTAATCAGATTTGTTACCCACAAGGAAATTCCTTACTGATACAACATCATCTTTTGTTTCATTGTGGAAAGGACTCTTGACTGAAAGACAGAAGACCTTGTTTTTCATCTTAGCTGTGCCACTAACTTGCTTTGTCAACTTATCATCAGTTTATCTACAGTTGGGGTTCAAATATTACATACAAGACTGTTGAAGTTAAGGGTCTTGACATATGTGAAGATGTTGCACAATCTCTAATGTGTCACATAATAATAGAGTCAGTATATATATGTCTGGGGTTTTTTTTTTCCTCTGTAAATTTAGGATGTTTAAGTAGATTAAAGGTGTCAAAATACTTAACATACCTGCCACCGTTTTCTATGCTGGGCCCATGAAGACATAAGTAATGAATTATAGAACTCTTTTTTTTCTTAATCTAAATACACCCCCAGAATTCTCACGAAGTGCTCCACGTGACCACTATCATTTCATCAGTGGTGACACAGACTATAAAACAATTTACACTGCCAAGATTACATGGTTTCTAAGATCTGATCTACCTACAACATGTCAATTCCAATATTTTATACATATGAGTAAATTACAAATAATTGGAAATCTTATGCTCTAACATAAATTCAGTGCATTGTATAATACATGACTAATTTAAGGAAAGTATCTAATGGAGGATTGTTAGTATAAATTTAAAAATCAGCATAATGCTATTGTTATGTCCATTTTATGGTATAGTTTATTCAACAAAGTAAAACTCAGAATATAATTATTGTGTACTCTAAATCATGCTCTTATTACTTTATTTTCAAGATCATACTATTTCATCTTCCTTCTTCCCTCCCTTCCATCCTTCAAGGCTTTCTTTCTTTCTATCTTTGCCATAAGGATACTCATGAACACACCAAACACACACACATGGACTCAAACATACACAGAGCTATTCAAACTTTCCAAAATCTAAAAAAGAACTTATGCCAAAAACAAATGTATAATGAAGGATTTATTATACATAAATGAGATTACACAAACCCACATGGTGAGGATATGGCAATAATTTCTGGGAAATGCTCTAAGCTGTATTTGAGATGGAACAACTATCAGTCCAGTTGAACACTCTCTAAAATCTCCAGAAATTTGCAAGTTACTCAAAATTCCCATACATTCAAAGTGCTTTACTCTCCAGGTAGTAGGTCATAAACCTCAAGGTTTTTTGTTTTTTTTTAATGTTTTATTTATTTCTAGGAGAGAGAGAGAGAGACAGCGTGAGCAGGGGAGGGTCAGAGAGAGAGGGAGTCACAGACTGAAACAGGCTCCAGGCTCTGAGCTGGCAGTCAGCACAGAGCCCGACGTGGGGCTCGAACCCACGAACCGCAAGATCATGACCTAAGCGAAAGTCGGACGCTTAACCGACTAAGCCACCCAGGCGCCCCATAAACCTCAAGGTTTAACTTCAGACAACCTTGACAGTAATCCATAAGCATCATATTTACTTCTTTAGCCAAGATAGAAACTAGTGAGAGGTATTTCATTCACTTCCATAGAAGGAAAAAGCATGGCTATCGTCAGCTAATTCACTGAGTGCTAGATCAGGGTCAAGCCAAAGTTGTAACACATTTACCTCAGAGGATTTCTGAGGCACTAAAGGCTGGAGGTCCAGGTCTTCTCAAATGAGGCTCTGCCTCAAGTATTTACCAGAATATTTCCATGTAAAAATATCATCCATTGGTATCCTATGCCTAACTAGGATATAGCTTCAGTTAAATGCATGTTAATTATTGGTTATTTAAGATATTTTCATCAAACTACTTTTGAATTGGTACTTCTTTGGAGATCAATTTCCCATGTTCTAGGTTTCTTGCCTTTTCACTTTACAAGAATAATTCATGAGTGGGAAGTTGAAATATTTAGTTTTAGCACAATTTACTCTATTTTCACAAAGGAGAAAGACTAACACAGGGAAAAAGAATTTTTTCACTTACTGCCTTCTAATTTTACCTTTTTGTGTTCTCTAAAAATAAGTCAGTCCATTCCAACAGATGCTAAAGAGGAAAAATATTCATGTCATTAAGACAAGAAAATCTGGTCATTAAATTACTCTTGAAAACATACACTCACAGTTATATTGATTAACACAGTCTATACTAACCAGAAATCCATTTGGCTTGGCCCCAAAAGCCAATGTCTGGAAAAACAATAATAATTGAAATTCTAATCCATGTTTTCTGGTACAGCAAGGCATTTCTTAAGACTGCTTATGCTAATTACATTCAGATACATCAACATTATCATATTATTAAAAGTGAGAGGAAGAAGACAAGTCAAATTCTATTACCACAAATGAGGTTTCATGTTTCCATACTAGAACTGTTAGCTTGTTCATTATACCTAATTGTAATTTCAATGATGGGATAAATTCCTGGACAGAGATGAAGAATCCCAATGGAGGCAGTGATGTCCCATTGAAATAGCTGTGTTCTGCATCTAGATAGGGGAATTAAGAAGTATCAGCACTAAAATATAATGTTATTTTGAGCAACTCATTAGTTACATAAAATGTAGACTAGTAAAAAGTATGGGTGTAATAAAATGACATTCTATTTATGCACTGTAGTATAAAAGCAATAACAGAATGATAATCAGTAAAACCTATATCCCTACAACAGTGAAAAATATCAATGAACATGATTTTGCGTAGAAATATAGACATGCAGGGGCGCCTGGGTGGCTTAGTCGGTTAAGTGTCCGACTTTCACTTAGGTCATGATCTCGCGGTTCGTGGGTTCGAGCCCCGCGTCGGGCTCTGTGCTGACTGCCGGCTCAGAGCCTGGAGCCTGTTTCAATCTGTGACTCCCTCTCTCTCTGACCCTCCCCTGCTCATGCTGTCTCTGTCTCTCTATCCTAAAAATAAATAAAACATTAGAAAAGTTCTGCCAGAGATTGACTCTCAAAAGACTAAAATATTAAAAAAAAAAAAAGGAAAGAAATATAGACATGCATACTCAAGTAGAGCCCTTTTGGGAAGGCCTGAAACTAAAGCATTCATGTTTTCAGAATTTTACCTCAAAATGTATCCTTATCCTTTAAGACTCTTTCAGTTTGGGACTAATCTATGCCATCTAAATATTCATTATGCACTTATGCAAAAAGAAAAAAATTCTAAGTTTCCAGATAAAGTACATGAGTCTTGACCCTAAGTTCCATCTTTAACTATATAAGGCAATTGTTATAAAGTCCTGTATATTGTATTCTATTAGGATAATTTGCCAACTACAACGAAACTATGCATGTGAGGCAAACAATTTAAGCATAAAAACCATACAGTCAGGTATGGTGCACAATAGAGAATATATATGCAAACAAAGAGGACAAAGAAGATTTGGGAGATGGTGGGATTAGAGTTGGATATGAAGGGTAGTTAAGAGGTAAAAAGGTCTAAGGGTGCCTGGATGGCTCAGTTGGTTAAGCATCTGACTTCAGCTCAGGTCATTATCCCATGGTTTGTGGGTTCAAGCCCCATGTTGGACTCTGTGCCGACAGCTCAGAGCCTGGAGCCTGCTTTGGATTCTGTGTCTCCCTCTCTCTCTGCTCCTCCCCAGCTCATGCTCTGTCTCTCTCTGTATCTCAAAAATGAATAAATGTAAAAAGAATTTTTAAAAACAGGTAAAAAGTCTAGCAAAGACAAACAGGGCCACTTTAACTTGACTATTATTGATAACCAATCTAATATAGATAATGAGTAAACATGATGCAGGGAAAAAATTCTACCTAAGTTTAACTTACGAGTGTAGATTACATACAGATCACCTTCATTTTTGTGATAGCATGACATCTTTACATATTTTCATTGTCTCCATTAATCACTGTGCAATTAACTATGCCATTTTGCTAAATTCGCTTATAAAGACATTTAATTCTCAAATGACCTGTGCTTTCTGTATAATTTTTCTATAAACAAGCTTTCTAGCATCTTTGGTGATTTCTCTCTTTTCTGAGAAAAAATTCAAGCAATTTTAAATTTCATGCATCTTGCTAGATAATCACAACCACAAACATAGACTGTAGTTATGATTCCTCACAGAATTATTTATTCTGAATTGAATTCCACAGGATACCTTAAGAACTTTACTTCAGCTATATGAATATTACTACATTTGTACCTATTAGAGAAAAGTTGGAGATTTTACACTTTGTATATGTACTATCGATACCCATTATATTATACCCTTTTTTCGTGATAAAGATACAAAAAAATAGTTTCAGAGTTCGCCATGATGAAAAGCTCGGCTTCTCCTGAACAAAAGACTTTCATTAATTTTACAATCACCATAAATCTCAACATAGATATTTTCCTCTTTTCTTTTTGAAAGAACGGAAGAGAGAAAGAGTGGTTAAATAAATTATAGACTAATATCTCAGTAAATTGCAAATGGTCAAAATATTTCACCCTTTCCTATCATATTTGAGCAAATTCAAATTCCACCCAGGTAAACTCTACAAAGAAAATCTACTCCCAACTACTACTTGCAGAAATAGCCTCAATGAGGGGTGCCTGGGTGGCTTAGTCGGTTGAGCGGCTGACTTTCCCTTAGGTCATGATCTCGCGGTTCGTGGGTTCGAGCCCCGCGTCGGGCTCTGTGCTGACTGCCAGCTCAGAGCCTGGAGTCTGTTTCAGAGTCTGTGACTCCCTCTCTCTCTGACCCTCCCCTGCTCACGCTCTCTCTCTCTCTCTCTCTCATAGAGATAAAAATATTAAGAAAAAAAAAGGAAATCGCCTCAATGAATACATAAAAACCTCTTTTTCTTCCTCTAGTTATTCTAGAAATCCAGAATCTGCTTTACTAGTAACCACATATATAAACAGTCAAATTAATTAAATTGACATGCACCTCCTGATAAATCATCTATTGTATGATATTGAGAAACATTTTCAGATCAAATAATAGAGGAGGACATATTAGAAAAATAATTTTGAGACTTCCAGTACCAACAAGTGATCCATTTTTAATACCTCAAAAGCTAATCATTTATGCATTAATTTTGCGTTACCTTTTCTATTTTTAGACTTAGTTTCTTGGTTTCAATCCATGACTCAGTTTAATAAGCTAGGAAGCCTACAAGTCTAGTGGGTAAATTGTTTTGCCTAAAGACCAAGTAAGACACAGGAAAATGATGTATGGAAGAGATGGAACTTTCACCTGGTCCCACAGCCTCAGTCTCCCAAGTGAGATTTTCAGAATTACAAATCTGGACCATGGAATTCAGCCGGGAGTAATGAAAAGACGTGATTTTGGATATGGAGGAACGCTGCTTACGTTGTCTTCCAGCCCAGCCCCTCAAAGATTTGTGCCAGTTTCCTTAAGAACGAGGAGATATATTAAAAATGAATCAAGAAATACTCTCCATTATTAGAAGTACAGTAGGGAAGAAAATGGGGTCACTCTGGTTTCTAACATAAGCAAGATCAGCGCAGGTGATAAGAGGACACTTACCACCAATCTCTGCACAACCACAGCTGGAGCAGAACAGAGAACTGCTAGTTGCCAGAGTGGGGACACAGGAAATATGACCTGCCTGCAGCTGACAGGAAAAGTTATGTCAATAGAAAAGGAGAGGGAGCAAATATGAAAACATGCTGGGAACCAGAACCACAGTCCCCTTCACCAAAAAGTCTGCAGAATCTACAATCAAAGTGGTCTTACCATCATTCTTTGCCTTTATTGATTAATTATACCCAACAGCTAATAGAGTGTTAGACAACGTGTTTTTATACAAGTATGCAGATGAGTAAATAGCCTGCCAAAGTCAGAATCTTATGATTTAAAACTGTGAGATTAAGGTCAATATTCAAGTTCAAAATACAGAATAAGAAGTTCAAAACAGCAAGGAGACCAACACAGGAAATGAAGAAAAAAATGTATGATGTGTTCAAGGCACATAAATAAGACTCCTGCGGTAACTGAAACATACCTTGAATAAGGTGGTAAGATGAGAGTGGAAAGGGAGATTCAAGTCTGATTGTCATGAATCTTGTAGACCAGGATGAGGAGCTTAAATGCATTTCTAGAGAAATTTGACAGTCACCAAAGATTCCACAGTGAGAAAATCATTTTTGTGTCAAAAATGTAACAATGCTTTTATCATAGTGGATGGAGCTAAGGCTGCTGGTGGGCAAGGGATGCTGAGGACCTTCCCAAGGACTAGACTGGATATGATAATGAAAAAGCAGATGTGAAAGATGCCTGGCTTGATAAAAGCAAAAGGATATGGCACCTGATTGAAGCGGAAGGGTATTAGGAGGTGCCAAGAAGTCACTCAGTCATTCAGTGTCCAAGAGGATTTATTAAGAGCATTCCAGATGCCAGCGACTGCGCTTGATATGATGGTGGGCCAAAATAAATACATTCCCTATGCTCTTGCAAGACAGTGGGCAAGTGAAAAACATAGCCCTGTGTTTAATAACTACTCAAGTGTGTTTTTTGCTTCAGGCTGTAGTAAGTCCTAAGAAGGAAAAGTCAGTTTTGAAACAGCTTGTGCAAAATAAACCTGAGAACAACTCTGAGGAATGAACATGAGACATCTAAGATTCATAAGAGTTAACTAAGGGAAGGGACATCTTAGAGTGCGGCAGGTAGAGAAAGAACAAGGGCGAGGTTGTGGAGGGCAGGGAGTCTAGCACTGCCTCACTTTAAACAGATGTTAGAGGGCCCCATGATAGACCGTGATGCTGTAAGATAGAAAATGCAGAAAGAAAAGTAGGTCTAAGGGAAGTAGAAGAACAAAGCCAAAACAAAAAAAAAAATGCTATATGTGGGGCACTGTATGTCTGTAAAATCTCAGGCAGGGCAGGTAGACAGACAGAGCTAGAGGCTGAAATTATGGACTCGTCAGTGTCCATGTGACACTTTGACTCGTGGCTTAGTGAAGTTGCTCAGGGCGTGTATGTAGGAAACAATATGGTTAAGAATGGAAGTCCAGGGGAAAACTAGTAATTAAGAAATAAGTAATGTAAAAAGAGGAACTAACAGAGACTGGGAAAAAGTGGCCGGAAAGACTGGAAGAGGGACACAAGAATGGTGTCATGGAACCCAAGGGCAGCAACTTCCACAGAGAAAATAGCTTGATGGGTTCAATGTCAGAGACAAATCAAGTAGCATGTGCTGTACTGTCCACGATTAGAGAAGTCAAAGATCCAAGATAACCTCAGCAAACAAAATTTCAGTTCATGATAGGATAGTTACTGAAGACAAAAAAGAAAAAAGTTCCTCACACATTAAAACAAACACAGAAAAAGAGTTTCATTTCTATAGCTTTTGGTCATGCTTAAATCATTTTGTTCTTTCACACAAAGCTTCCACTACCTTTCCTAAAAACCTAAGGTTGAAAAGCCAACTTCCATGAATGGTTACATACTTGATGTGTGACAGTTCACAAGTTTTTAACTAGCCTGATTCCTTCTTCTTTTTGAAAACAGATCCGGCATAACTTGAGAGAACAATATTTTTGTTTTGTGATTTCCTTGTAGAATCAGGTTTGATTTTCAGACAGACAAAGGTTACATGTGTAGGGGTGGGATACCATCTTAAACAGCAGATTCCAAGAAAGCATTTTGTGGCGTGGGTGGTTAGGCAAATATTCTTCCCTCGGTTCCGGTACTTTCCACTGGACTTTTGCCTCCTAAGTCTGAACTTGTCTATTGGGGGAAGCAAAGAATGTGGCAGGAACATGTGTCAGCAAGTGTATGCTTATTTTGAAACAGACCCAAAGAATGAAATATGTAGGTCTAGTGACTTTGACTGTCTGAAAAGTAAATGACCCTAACAAAGTGATCGGTTAATACAAATGTAAACAAATTAAGAATTTTCTGAGTAAAGACAATGATACTTCTCCAAGTGGTGATATACTTTTAAAGTGTTCTAAAGGTATAAATCCTTCTTAATTAACATCTTCATATAAATTAATGCAGAGGAACCAATTTTCTCCACCATTACCACTAGGCCCCAGGTAGCCGGGTGCATGCATGTGCACATATGTGTGTGCAGAATAAAGGGCTAAAGGAAAGAGTTTGGACTTCAGATTAATACCTGAGTATTAATCGCACATCTCACAGAAACCAAAAGAAAACTGAGAGGCCATACGGAGCTCAGATAATCTCCAAGCTAGTAATAAAAGGATAGACTACATTATTTATTTTTACATTAATTACTTTTAGTTAAATAACTCCTGGAAAACTTTACTCACAGTTCAAAGAGATTCATTGTTTAATTCACTAGAACACAGAGAAACTTGAGAATGAATATAGATGACGTGATAATGTACAAGTGTCAAGTTAAAGTGCTGAACTAAGTTTATTTTTAGCAGTGAACCTTTGCTCCATATTGACTGCTAGGTTTGAGTTCATCCTTTTTAATCTATTAGAAAATCTCATTAAATATTCTCTTTCTATTAGCTTGGCCTCACCTTTAAAATAGTAATAATGGTTATAAAGACAGCTACTATTTTTCTAGTTTCCTGTACAATGCAGGAAACATGGGATAGGTGCTTTATAAATACCCCATTTTACAGATGAGGAAACTGAGATTCAGGGGGTTAATGCAATTTGTCTAGGGTCATATCACTAGTTGCAAAAGCAGAGACTGAAACTCAGGTATTAATCTGAAGTCCAAACTCTTTTCTTTAGCCCACTATAGTCCGCTGTTACACTAACAGTAGAATAGAAGGTGAGTTAGAGACATGTGGTTAAGATGCACCATGAAATGAAAATAAATAAATAAAACTAATGAGTGGGGGTAAAAAAAAAAAACTGTTTAATATGTGAAGCCAGAGCTTCTTATGTGGTTTGAACATTCGTTGTTGCAGCTGAAAGTGATTAAATTCTGAAATCCCAATCGAGTGTTCACAAAATGATTTTTATTCTGAGATCAGACTCCACATTACAACCATTTTTATAACTTTCTTAAGCAATACATTTTGGCCTGACAACGCTCTGCTTGAAACTCTTTTCCTTAGTTGTTGAAGTTAGACCAGTATGTGTTTATTCTGATCTTCCTCGCAAACACGCCTACCTTTTTCCCTGGCTCTGTTCATTCTCCAGCTAAGCACGTCCCTAACGATTCCAGCTTCTGCCCCCTCCTTCTATTCTATCTGCCAGGCTAAACCATTGACATTAGAATAAAAATCAGTGGTACATTCTGCAAAGTCTGGCTGTCCCTTATAAGAGAAAAAACTGATGCTTTAAAAAATTAAACAGTTTTCAAAGGCATTTCCAGTGTGTCATCAATTTCGTTATCTCCTCACACACCTTGCAATGTGACACAAACTACAAGAAGAAAGAAATCCCTTCAAAGGAGCATTAGGGACCTCTCAAATTTAGGCTTGTAGGCAGTAGGTCAATTACTACAACAAAGGCTATTCTGTTTTGAGAAAAGCCTAGGCTCCTCCTGAGGACAGACGGACAACAACTGTAAATATTGTCTGCAGCCACATCAAAACAAACACTCAGGTGCGCAGTGTGAAATCATTGCTGGTAATCTGCCCCAACCCAGGCAGAGATAGTCAATCACCACCAGGAGTGTCCTGTTTGAAGGGCACAAGTTCAAGTGCTTGCAGGGATAGCCAGGAAAAAAATCTCATACACCCTGAGACTTACTGATCAAAGCAAACTCAAGTTCCCTAAAGGAATCAGGATATGAACTAATATACGTCATTTTAAAAATGAGGATACACTCAGATTATGTATATATAACCCCTGAATATTACCCTACGGGCATCCTAGTCTAGACCACACCCTCTGAGCTCCCAAAGAATTTAAAAAAATAAGCTTGGCATGGCCAAGCACTCTTGTTCATGGTTTTAGGATTGGAGACCTTGAAATTCCTCACATTTCTTCCAAATCAAGATATTTAGATTGCAAACCCTTTAATCCAACTAAAAAGAGATATTTGGAATGTCTGATCGCTCTGCCCAGATTTAGGAGTTGTTTTTCAATTAGTACCATAAATTGAGGAATTTTCTGGCATCTACCACTAAGTGAGTAAACTCAAAGATGATAAAATAAACTTAAAAAGCCAAAAAAAAGTTCATTTTAATTAACTTCCGGTGAGACTTAAAAGTCAGCCTAAACCACACAAAGTCAGTCTCTGAGATGTTGCTCTTTTTTATTTTTGCCAGACAGCATGACTCCACTACCACTTATTAGGGCTGATTAGGGCTGTATTGCTTTTTTTAAGTGCAACTGACTTGTAAACAAAGAGAAAGGAATTCTCAGAAGAACCAAGGCAATATTGGCATTTCTAAGTTGTTTTAAATTAATGCACCAAAACTAAAATCTGAACATATCTCAACATCAACAGTCAAAAATCTAGGTCAAGACTGTGCTAAATTTGTACCCTTTCTCTAAAAGAAATGAATAAAAAAGCAATGAAATTCACTGGGTTTTTCAACCACACTGTCCATCCCTCTAGGTTTGTATAGTTTACAAAACTACTAGCTTTATCACCCTTACATCCTTATATTTGCCCCAATATCCTCACTACAGCATTAAAAAATATACGTAAGTGTCATCCATTTACTGGTATTTTGACAGAAGCTGCCGTCATATTGTCATCAGGTTAGATGATTTTTTCCTTTTCCTTTAAATTTATCAAAATTTCTATTATTAGATTAGAAATCTTTTCCATGTGAAAAAGTTTATCTTTCGCACATCAAAGAAGCCCAAAATGATGACAGCTGTTTATAACATGTTAATTCGGTTCTTGTGTTTAGCAGAATTGGCAAAATTAAGATTTGTAGTTTTACCCCAGGAAAATCAATTCATTAATCTGGCAGTGACTCACTGTTTCCAAAATCCATCTTGAGCTGTGACCTTAGTCAACTCTGTGTCTCCATTGCTCTGAAGGATGAGGTAGGATTGCTTGGCAATTTGTCTGAAAAATTCGTAATACCTATATTTTAGTTGCCATACTACATATAGTTTATTGACATTATTATTATCTGTATGTCAAAGCTTAATAACTTCCTAAAAGAATGTTTTGAAAAGCATTATTTAGCCTTTATTAACTTCAAACAATAGTAGATTACAGATCAGATATATAACGTGTGAATCCAATGATAGAAATTTTTACACATTACAAGTGTTTGTGATTCTCTCAGCATTCACCTGTCACTTAAAGACGTGGCCATCTGACAGAACACTAGATTGTTCCCATTCCTTCCCAAAGACATGGTGGTGAGAAAAGAAGCTCACAGTCTTCCCCAAGGGCATCTACTCACATGCCAGACTTATGGGGCATGATCAGCAATTTGATGTTCTCTTATGTGCTTTTGAAAAATGACACTCTTAGTTTTCAGGAGTGAAGTTTCCTTTCTTCAAGGACACTTTTGAGAAAACACTCCAGGCCACGGTGATATCAACTGCCTCTTTTTTACACTCTTTTCATCCCCTTCGGTCATGAGCCTGAATAGGTTTAAAGGAATCAGATTACATTGTCTTCATGCTAGGCTGGCCTGGGCAGCCCCAAAATTGATTCTGCCCTTTCATGATTGTTCAGCTCAAGGGTGCTGCACCCTCACCCCACACCCACCCCAAGACCCAGGCCCCTGCTTGGGAGGTAAGTGACAAGAGAAGCATCAAGTGCCCCAGGGTAGAACAACTCTCCTCCTGGGCTTATAGAAATGAAGGGGACCTAGTCTGCTGATGCGAATAAGGGAAAGGGAAAAGCAGGACTAAAACCCAAATTGCAAATGAAGTCCTTTAACTTTGCCCTTATTAGTAGAAAACCACAAAAGTATTTTTAAAAAGGGAATGAACTGTTACCAAAGGAAGACATTATTGTGACATGATCTGAAACCAACCCTACTCCAGGTGATGCTTCTCAGCGCCCACCTGAGATGAGCACCCGATGGTATTTCTCCCTGCTCCCTCATCCTCCCTTTCCCTCCTCTGTGATCCAACATCTTCCTTTCAGGCACTGGTACAAGCACATAGTTAATGATCCACTCACTCTCCCCTTGAAGCTTGAAGTCCTTTTACTCCTCAAGGAGCAGAGGGTGAAAGAAAACAGCCTTTGCTGATCTGGCCTCAGGAAGCCGTAGCATAAAGACAAACGAATTGCTCCCTTGAGAAGTCTGATCACCTCCTCCAGTGTAATTCCAGTGAGTTATAAAACATACAGTCACTTCATAACGTCTCCATTTTATCGGAACCTTTTTTCAAAGAAGGGGACAAGACCTCAAGATAGGGATGGGTAAGCATTCCCTTCCCAAAAGCCAGCAAGGGAGTAGAGGGGAGAAAACCCCCATCCTGCTACACTTATAATGACAAGATGCCTCAGATAATCTTCAAAACAACCCAAGAAATTATCTTTGGTAATGATTTCACTGAACAAACAAAACAAGTGGAATCAGAGAAGTCACAACTCTTTTTCAATTCTTAGTTTATAACATTTACACTTTCACAGATACCAAATGAAGAATCAATCTAATACACATCATCCTTAGCAACCAGGTCAGAGAGCCAAGATGAAGAACTGTTGACTACTTAAGGAATTTAGGCTTTTAGTTCTGATTCTTAGGACTTCATTTTTCTGATTCTCAGGACTTAATTTTTATCCCTTGTAAATGCCCCATCCCAGAGTGAGGTTATTGCTTCACAGCCAAGAGATTGTGAAGTAGCAAGGGAATTCTGAATTGGAATATTTTCAAGTTTTTCTGTTACGCAAGTGAAACATTCTTCACTATTTTTTTTTTTTTGGATAGTTTGTTCCTTTGTTCTGGAAAACCACTCCAATGGGCATTTTAGTTATACAAAGACCCTCCCAATAAATGGTGATGCTTCAGATTTCCGTACCAATGGGTTAAAGTTGCTTGAGTATGAAGCTACCAAGGATGAGTTGAAAGTAGAGCCTCCTCTCTGTAGACCAGGTTATATTTGAAGAAAAGATGCTTAGCCAAGAACAAGATAAGAACAATGATCAGCTGTCAAGGCACATGCCCAGCCTCTTAGCCTGGATTCCATGAGGGAGCTGGTGAGATTCAGAAGGTGATAAAACCATTTTCACTGTGTACATGAGCACCACCTGATCCTTGGGCCTTGAGTACAAGGAAATCATAAGTTTTTGCATATCCATTTTGTATCTGACACTTTAGCCACTTCTTGCTAATTTTCTTAATTCTTCAGTTAAATTTTTAGTGACATTATATTCATTTAAGGATAATGTTGCCTTATTCTATCAAAAAGTTAAGTTAGCTTTCAAACCAAGTCCTTTTACACTTAATTTGAATAACAAGAAAGAGTGTCGAGTTTTTCAAGCAGTTTTGAGACCCATAGATCTGAGGACAAAATGTTCAAGATAAAGAAGCCAAAGAACTATTAAAGTAGTTTAGGTATAATGCAATGATGTATGAAACAGGGTGATCACCGAAAAATATATATACGGAAAAAGAAATATCTGTAGAAAACCTCAGATTAAAAAATAATAATAGTAGTTGGAAACATAAGTAGGCAACAACAAGAAAAATGACCCAAGATTTTTAACGTGCACTAATGGTGGATGAATGAAGAGTAACCAACGCTGCTACATTTTTTATAAATACTGACATATATTACAATATAGAAATCTGAAAAAAAGGAATTTAAAAGGTAAATAAATCTGAATGACTTTATAAACAGCCCAAAGTATGAAGATCAAGAGAAATCAGCATATATATTCTACCATATTTCCATGATCTCATACAATCTCAAGAAAACAGCTCATAATATTGACACCAAAATATCTCAGAATGAGGACATTCGCATAAGGCTTTCACACGACATGAAGCAACTACAAATACAGACTGTATGTAGACATGAGCCCCGGAACAATGCTGAGAGAATTTTGACAGGAAAAAGTCCCCCAAGTCGTTAAAACTTACAAATCCTTTCCTATGACTGCAGTTGATAATCATAATCTGTCCTTTATTCTCTTGCAAATCCCATTTTACCAAACCTGATCTGATCCACCGGTGGCCTCTCCATGCAAACCTGTTGTTCCACCCCCATGTCCACACAGCATTCATCTTTCCATTCTTGTGCATATGGTGAAATCCTATTAAGCTTTCAAAGCAATCTTTTGCCCTTCCATTCCCTTGAAACAGGGGGATTAAGGGACACAAGAGGCAAAACTAGGGTGGAGGCACTAAATTTCTAAGTATGAAAAGCTTCAGTCACTTTGCCTTCTCTGGACAAATGGGTAGACTAGCAGACCAGGAATGTGATGGCAGCTCTGCTCCACAGCATCCATGACAGGTCATGACGTCCGTGCTCAAAGCCCAGGAAACCATCTGACTGATGATACTGTTGAGTCTTACCTATTTCCAATGCCAAATGCAAAGTAAAAATTATTCCTTGTGCCCTTTCCTCCCCCTACCCACAAATCTTCCCATCTTTAGCCAAACTCATTTCCCTTATTCAAAGGAGGAAAAACAGTGGCTTTTTTGCTTGCAAAGGCAAACCATAATGGAAATTGCAATTCATTTTTTTCTATACTCTCAATTTTACTGATGATTCTCCTGACTGAGAAAAAAATTTTAAGCAAGCAAAAAAAAAATTATGAGAAAACTTTTAACAAAGGAAATCCCAAGTAATTATATTTATCACAGGATACCACGATGGCTTTCAGCATCATTTCTATGGTGGCGAATGAAAGTATCCAAAATTCAGGAACTGCTTTTTGTAAAACATTCACTTTAGTAAAGTGAAGGTGTTTTTAATAGATGCAATTTAAGTACCCATATGTTTTATCTATTAGAAGACTGGTAAGTGTTTAATAAGACTGCTGTTTCAAGTGTGTTTTTCCTAGTTACATCAACTCACTTCCTATTCCTACGTTCCTTTTCCCTTTTCAAACTCTCTTGCTGTTTTCAGATGGTCACGGGTCATAAAGACAGTGCAGTGGGGAAGAGGGAGAGGGTCCGGATAATGCTGTTGGGAGAAAACCAAGCTCTGCACTCTTTAAAGCCCCCAAAGTGGTCACCATGTGAAAAGTTTATACCTGTGGCTCGTGATTTTATCTGACTCTGTTCTAATTTTGACAGTGTTAGAACAAAGTGCATGCTGCTTCTATTCCTATTTGGTTACCCCAATCACTCTGACATCTGGCATCTGGATTATGAAATAATTTTCTTTGGCATAATTTTGGAGAAGTATTTTTTCCCTTTTTTTAGTTTCGGGACATTTGTTTTCGGTAACTTCTCTGAGACCATGCTCCCAAATGTACAGTTTTATCTGACTGACATGGGCTGCCTACAGTGGCCCCAGTGCCCATTGTCACTGATCCTACCTGCAGATATCTAATTATACTCAAGCTTTCAAAGTAGGTAAGCAAAAAATGCCAGTCATTCATGCACCTGTCCAACAAACATTTACTGATAACACTGTGCTATTTGCAATACGAAAGTGATGATTCTGTGTTCAACTAATAGTGAACTTATCATGTCTAATCTACTCAAATCCCTTAACTCTCCCTATAGGGAAAGTTGGATTAAAGTAGGGAGTACAGAAAGACAAATTCACATACCGGTTCAATTTCACAACAGAGAATTAAAATTAGTACTGCTCTATTCAACAAGTCCGTCCTTGTTATCCCACCATATAAAAGTCAAAAGAACAATCACAAATATTGGTCTTACTTGTATATCTGCCTGATAGAATGATAGAGTAAGTCAAAGAAGAGCACACCTTTGCTATCTTGCAGCTGAAGCAGTAATATGTATATGTGTGGATGTAGCTGTATATATTATATATTTAAAACCTCATCTTTGTTACTAATCACGATTTCTATTCTTCTATTCCTTATCCAGCTGATCAAGTTCTCAAGAACAATACACAAAGAAAGGTAAAAGTACACCAGTATTTTTAAGAAACTGAAAGTGTAAGCCAAAGACTTTACATCCAAGTAAGGTGAATTTCCATTTATCAGGGTTATCACAAAACAGCTTTAAAAGTGTAAGAACTTACGAAATACTGAAATACTGCACCTACATGCCTTTTACAAGAAATATTCCAGAGAATGACTTTCAACTAACCAAGAAATAACAGGAGAAACATAGAGGAAAAGCACTAATAATGAACATGTAAAGTGTTGAATTGGATATCCTTAAGTAAAACAAAGCTGGTGACACAAATGGATGAATACTATAGAAATATTACATGTTCTGCGGTGTCTGAGGAGCTCAGTTGGTTAAACATCCAACTCTTAATCCTGGCTTGGGTCGTTATCTCATAGTTCACGGCATCAAGCCCTGTGTCAGGCTCTCCACTGAGGGTGCAGAATCTGCATGGGATTCTCTCTCTCTCTCTCTCTCTCTGTCCCTCCCTCACTCTCCCTCTCTCTCCCTCTCAAAATAAATAAATAAACTTTAAAAAAATAAACATTAAATGTTCTAACAAAGTAGAAACAATGCATCTAGAAAATATATGGGAAAAGAAAAAAAGAGGGAAGAAAGCAGAATATAGTCATTTATTGTTAGACAAGCAAAAGAGCAAGTCAAAGGATGCCATTAAAAACTCAAAAACCAGATAATAAAGGTTAAGTGAAAAAGAAAATTCAAGAGAAATTCTTCATTAATTTGAGTTAAAGTGTTGTTAAACACCAAAATCACAATTCAAAAAATGCATAATTGGTAACTTAGATGTCATGTGAAAGATTCTGGTAGGAGAATGAAAAAAAATTTAAAAAGCAACAGAGAGAAAACATTTACAAATCCCATATATGATAAAGGACTTTTATCTAAGATATAGAAAAAACTGTCAAAACTCAATAATATAAAAAAATAACCCAGTTAAAATATAGGCAATAAACACTTTACCAAAGAAGAAAAACAAATGGCAAAGAAGTAAATGAAAAGATGTCCAAGAACATTCATTATTAGAAAAACGAAATTAAAGGGGCGCCTGGGTGGCTTAGTCGGTTAAGCGTCCGACTTTCGCTTAGGTCATGATCTTGTGGTTCGTGGGTTCGAGCCCCGCGTCGGGCTCTGTGCTGACTGCCAGCTCAGAGCCTGGAGCCTGTTTCAGTCTGTGTCTCCCTCTCTCTCTGACCCTCCCCTGCTCACGCTGTCTCTCTCTCTCTCTCCTAGAAGTAAATAAAACATTAAAAAAAATTTTTTAAAAAAGAAAAAGAAAAAAGAAAAATGAAATTAAAGCCAAGTACTGAGTATCTGAAACTCCCATGTATTTCTGGTGGGATCCCAAATTGCACAACCACTTTGACAAATGGTTTGGAAGTTTCTTCAAAATTAAACATACACAGCAGTTCTACGTATCTGTGTCTTGCTTCCACAGTGTTTGGACAGAACAGGCGTGAGGGCCCCCTTCTTCCAGGCTCTAACTGCTCTCCAACCCCTCCAGTCACAACATCTGGGACCATCTTTTTGCCATTCTCTGCCTCCATTTTCTGCAGCCTCTTATTGCCAACTGTGAGCTCACAGATTCATTAGAATCATTCCACTTAGGAGGAGGTGACAGTCAACCTCCTGGCCAACCTGTATCTGAGAGCATCCTACTCCTACCTCTCTCTGGGTTTCTATTTTGACAGTGGCTATGTGGGCACCTCTGCCACAAGAGCATTCGGCATCTCTAGAAGGTGCAAAACTTATGTGGTGGGTACCCTCCTCCAGGACATGCAGACGCCTCCCAAGATGAGCGAGTGGAAACCTGGGATGCCCCTGAAGCCACCACAGCCCCAAAAAAGAACCTGACCCAGGCCCTTCGGATTCTACCCATACAGAGGCCCATCTCTGTGACTTCCTGGAGAACCACTAACTAATTGAGCAGGTGGAATGCATCAAGAAGATGGGCAACCACCTAATTCCACAGGCTGGCCACCCCTAGGATGGGCAGGGCAAGTATCTTTTCACAAGGCTCATCCTGAAGCACTGCTAGAAAGTTCCCCAGCTCAGAGATCTCTGCCTGCAGCCCCTGGTTTCAGAACATCTGCCTGAACCTCTCCCTGTAGCAACTAGGCAATTTTTAAACAACCTGGAGCCCTCTCCCAAGCTGTGGGTCAAATGGAAGCAATAATCACAGTTTTTTGCAAGAAAAAGAAAAAAAACATTTACACTTACCAAATGTACCTAACAAGCCTCATATAGGTATTCACCCTAGATGAATGAAAACTTTCTCTCTCTCTCTCACACACACACACCACAACCTGCATACAAATATTTATAGTGGCATTATTCATGAACATCGAAAATTGAAAAAAACGAAATGTGTTTCACTGAGTACATGGATTTAAAAAATTATGATATAGCTATATAATGGAATATAAGTCAATAAGGAAAAGGAATGAACTATTGATATACACAAAAACATGGATGAAGCACACATGCATTATGCCAAGTCAAAGAAGACATTTTCAAAAGGATGCATACTATATGATTCCATTTATAAGACAGTTTGGAAAAAGCAACTATAGAAGAGAGTTAAATATAGGTAACAGAGGCACTAGGGTGAATGAATATTACCAGGGGTTATAGGCAAAGAGAGGGATCAACAGCAGAGGGGCGATATGAGGAAATGTTTTAAGAAGATGAAACTGTTCTCTATCCTGATTGTAGTGGTGATTCCATGAATCTAAGCATGTGCTAAAACTCAACTACACACTGAAAAGTAAATCTGACAGTAGGTAAATTGAGAACTATTTTTAATAGGGAGATTGTCATAGATTAAAAGAGCATAAAAATATCTAACAATCAACTACAGTGCATGAACCTAGATTGGACACTATTCCTGTAGTTTTCTTTTCAAAAAGTAAACATAAAAAGGCATTCTTGTGACAACTGTGAATATTTTACTATGAACCTCACACTGGATTTTCTTAGATTTTTGAAGGGGATAGTTGTATATTTCTCTCATACTTAGGAGATGCATGCCTATATATAGCTGTAATTTTCACAGTGTCAACCACTTACCTTAAAGTCNATATATATATATATTCTACACATATATAGTATATATTCACCATATACTGAAAACGTAAGTAAATGTATATGTCTATTCATTTTACTATCTCCAGATATTTTTGTATTTGAACAATTTAACACTAAAATACTGCAGAATAAAATCAGTCAGTAAAGAATCAAAGGACAACTCAATCTGAAAATGTACAAAAGGTTAGCCATATAACAAAATATAACAGTTCACAAATTTCTGCTTTTGTCAATCTTCCACTTATCTCTTTGAATTTGAGTTCTTATTTCATGGTTAATATCTTTTATATACTAACAGTGATTAGTATGTAGTAATATGTAGTCAATTTTTCAGAGTAAAAATATGCTTCCTAGGGGCATTTGACTGGATCAATTGGTAGAGTATCCAATTCTTCATCTCTGGGTTGTGAGTTCAAGTCCCAGGTTGGGCATAGAGCTTACTTAAAAAAGTAAAAAATAAAATAACCTCCTCTTAAAATAAACACACACACACACACACACACACACACACACACACACATTTACTACTTTCTTTCAGAAAGCTGTCAAAGTATGTACTCCATCAAGTGAAGAAATAATCCAAGCATTAGGAAGATATGGGTACTATTAGGAAGATTAGGAAATAATATCTCCAGAAGGATAGTACAGAGGATATCATAATGGTACAGTGCAGAGAATCATACAGGTTGGAATAGGTCAACAGCTCTGAGGAGAGATAGCCCTATGTAAATGAAACAAAATCCCCATGTGTGTTTGAACATACTGAAAGGTGATTTACACAAGTGAATAAGATTTGAGGCTGAATTAGTCATAACAGAGAAGCAAAGAAAAATAAGACAATAATTAACTTCAGAGACAATAAAAAGTGTACAACAATGGAAAAGTAATCCGTTTACTATATGGATCAGCTACAAGTACTGTTAACAGGGGTGCCTGGGTGGTTCAGCTCATGGTCTCGGGGGTTCAGGAGTTCGAGCCCTGAATGGGGCTCTCTGCTGTCAGCACAGAGCCCACTTCAGATTCTCTGTCAGCCTTTCTCTCCCCCTCCCCTGCACGTATTCTCTCTTTCAAGAAAAATAAAAGTACTGTTAACAAAGTATCAAAAATTCAAACACTAAGAAAGAATCTAAACAAGATTCTAAAACAAAAATGAAGAGGTAGGACCATGGGAAGGGTGCATATGTCTGGTGACAGGTGAGAAAAGTCAGTTAAAGACAGGTAAATTTTATTTTCCCAAAGAAGTCAACAGGCAATGTCTAAAATGTAAGTCAAAAAGTAGCAATGTAAGCATATTTAAGGTCTACAGAGGCTAATAATAACAATAATAGAAACAGCTAAAAGAGCTGAAATTGTTAGGGGACTATCTAAGTCTTACAGCACCATTTGACTCTTTTAGGTACATAAATACTTTTTATTAAAACAAAAACTAAATTAAAAATAATCCAGACTATAGTTCCCATTAAGAAAAGTCACCTATGGAGATTGCAATAATGATTCTAACTCACCACCTTCCCTACATTGAATGAGTTCTCTCAATAAAGAGATAGAATCCAATTACCCAGCTCCTTGGCCATGTAATTTATTCTGGGCAATAGAATGTTTGCAGGTGCTAAAAAAGCCAAGTCCTAAAAAGCACTTGTGTGGTTGGGCTTGCCCTCTCTCTTGCACTTCTACCAGAGCCTAAGAGCATGCTCAGGCTACGGTGTTAGGATCAGAGGTGCAAAGAGCAGCATCAAGTCTTGCCAGCCTTCCTAGTAAAAGCCAGCCCAGATCAGCTGACGGCCAATCTCCAGAAATGTGAGGGAACACAGCCAAAAATAGCCTAAATTGATTCCCCAGACTAGAACTAAATCAATACTGTTTTAAGATACTAAATTTTAGGATCATTTGTTACAGAGCGTTATTGTAGCAATAGATAGCTTATACAATATCTAACAAATAATGCAGTGAAGATCCTCAACTAAGAAAAGATGTGTAGTATAAGCCTGATTACCAGATTTAATTCGTCTCTTGTAAAGTATGAAGAATACTTGATACATTTGGATTTGCTAAATTCAGTCACATTCACTTCTAGGAACCCCCCTATATCTTAAAGTTAGGTTGACTGTTATGGTTGAGTAGTTAAACGAAGACCCAAATGAAACACAGAGTGAAGATGGGAGGGACGCCTAGGTGGCTCAGTTGGTTACGCGGCCGACTTTGGCTCAGGTCATGATCTCACAGTCTGTGGGCTCAAGCCCTGCGTCCAGCTCTGTGCTGATAGCTCAGAGCCTAGAGCCTATTTCAGATTCTGTGTCTCTCTCTCTGTCTGCCCCTCCCCAGTTCATGCTTTGTCTCTCTCTGTCTGAAAAATGAATAAACATTAAAAAAATTTTAAAAAAAAAAAGAAGAAACACAGAGTGAAGAAGAAAAGGTTCATGCTAATCCAGTAGACAATTCTAATTAGGTGCTGTGTGCCAATGCATGTACCTTGATTCAGTTTTTTGATTCTGTGATACGCTTGTGACACCAATCTGTATTGCCAGCTCTCTTCTTAGGTAATTTGTTCAAGTGGGGAGAACTTGGAGAGGTTTCACAGCAATTCAGACACACTAAAATAAATGCCCCTTTTTTTTTCAATTCTATAACTTTAAAACAGTTCTAATTTTTTCTTTCCTGTGCAAGAGGAATACCCATACCACCTACTCATGTCATTGTGATGGCGAAGATTTATGTAAAGTGGTCTGCAGGGACTAAACATTTGGGAGATGCGAGTTGCTGCTGTTGTGAATATTGGAGGTAAAGTACTTAAGCCAGGATGACAAAGGTCTGGTTTCTGAGTAGTAACAACCATACATGTCTGGAGGAATAAAGAGGAGGCACAATGCTCCCAGGCATCTACAGCATAGAAAACCTCCTGCCCAGTGCTCCAGAGAACTTCTTGTCCACTGACCTAACAGCCAGAGACAGTGAAAAGGAAGAAAACTATAATTATAATAATAACCAAAATTTATTGAGCTCTTCCTCTCTTCTACTCTTTCAAGGCCTTTCTGGCATTAAATCATTAATTCCCATAACAATCTTACAAAATTCATAGGAAATCCTTCTTTGCTGAAAGCCTCCCTTACAGATGAAGAAACAGAGGCAAACAGCTTCAGTAAGTCACCTACAGTCACACTATAGTAAGCGGCAGAGCCTGAGGGGACAGTCCATGTCCCTAATCACACTATTAACTCTTGTGTTAACAGTGGTTTCAATTCTACCGTAAGTCCCTAGGTGCTAAGAGAATATCCACTGAGACTTTTCTCCTTGTTTCTCTGAATACACCCATTGTCTCTCTCCTACCAAATTTCCTAAGAATCCCCTCAGTTGGCCTCCTAGGTCAAAACCTTTTCCAGAGTCCCCTAAAATATGGCTCCTGGGCTCACAGCCTCATAATAGCAACCTTGTAGATTGCTATCCATATTTTCCTTGCCCTAAGTAGCTTGGAGCTACTTATCAATTGGAGACGGACTAGAAAACTCCAAGCTAAATAGTCACTACAGCATAGTCACTATAAATTTAGAGGCAGACAGCCAAGATCAAATCCCAGGCTCTGCCATTCAATAACCTGACAAATATTTAATCTTCTTAGCCTTAGTGTTCTTATCTGAAAAGTGGGGGTCATCAGAACTTTCACCTGATAAGGCTATTGTAAACATGAGGATGGTGGTGGTGGTGGTGATGATGATGATGATGATGATACACATAAAATACTTACTATCAGCCTGAAAGTACTCAATAAAGACTATTATTTTTATCATTACAGTTCTGATTTCCTCTCAGATTCTTGCTGTAACTATCTCTCTCTTCCACCTAACCTTATTTTAACTATCTTCTACTACACTGCTTTTAATATGATACATTTTCTCAAATTAACCTCTTTCAAAATTAAATAGGATTCAAATAATTTAAAATTAGGTGCATTAATTCCTGATGATGGGAAAACGTTACGATTTGCAAGTTAAATACGTTAAATATTTACCTATACCCTAATTGTTCTAATTAGGTTCTTATATATAAGGGAAAGAGATTTGGGTAATTTGCTATTAGAAGGATGTATCTTTTGAGGGGTGAGAGATAAAGAAAGAGGAAAATCCAAGAACTCAGTCTTACCTTGCTATACCGAAGCAAGAACTCAACAGCTACAAATCCCTTAGCTGTACAAGGTCAAATGTGTTGCCACTGGCAAGACTCTTCAGTTACTCTCTCCATCTCTCCTTTTGCGGTATCTCCTCTTCTTATACTATTTTTAGCAGCATCCTCATCTTCTACCTCACATCCTTTATTCACCTGACCTTCTGCTCATTCATGGTGTAACATCCTAAATTCTCAGCTTACACATAACCATCCTAGTCCGATTCTGACCATTTCTGCTGACTTTAGCTTCCACTGCTAACCGATACCAATCTTGTTTTCCTAATTCAAATTGCTGACAGAGATGCTGATTGACCCAGATCCCCTTTACATTCCAGAACGTGTCAAAGGTCACTAATCTGCCTATGTATTGACTGCATTGGTTAGTTTCCCACCTTGGGTCCAATTTACTGTGTTGTAAGAGGTGGGGTCATCAGATGGTACAAATCATTCAGCCTACTACTGTCCCTTCAGCAATATCCTTGATGTAGCATTTCCACTATAGGTCCCCATGAGTATTGCAAAGTTTTGTGCCCTCAGGACTTAAGATTTTAGAGCTGTAAAACTGAGACTATGGTGGTATAGTTCATATCAGAGTAAGAATACTATCTTGCCCTATTGTCAAAATTATTTTTTAGAAATTAATAAAGTACTATTGCTTTGTTTCAACTGGAAAGACATGCACCAATTGTTCCGACAGATTTCTTGATTCATAATGGTAATAATATCCTCATATCTGTGTAGAAGTTTACAATTATCCAAGTAGGCTTAGCTAAATATGAACTGTCACCCAAACTCACAGTGGCTTAAACACAAAAGGTGTTACTCTGTCACATAAAAGAAGTATGGAGGCCAGCACTCCAAAGATGATATGTCATTTCTATTAATTCATCAGAATTAATACATTATACAATCTTTCCTACCCAAACTCTTAGAGAGAAGAGACTTATCTTCACCCTGCAA
Source organism: Crocuta crocuta (assembly GCF_008692635.1). Taxonomy (NCBI): domain Eukaryota; kingdom Metazoa; phylum Chordata; class Mammalia; order Carnivora; family Hyaenidae; genus Crocuta; species Crocuta crocuta. The sequence continues at coordinate 5,231,969 of NW_027529173.1, forward strand.
AATGGTGGCTAGAGTGCCAGCCATTACATACATGTTCCAGGAAGTGGGATGTAGAAAGAAAAAAAGAAGAGCCTGGGTCATCCCTTTAAAGAAGCACTACCCGTAACATCTCATTTTCCAGAACCTTGTCACTTGCAAGGCTATATGGAGGCTGAGAAATATTATCCTTTAGCTGAGAGAAAGGATTCACAAAATTAAGTTTTTATAATTGAAAAGGAGAGGCAATGGATGTTCAAGAGATAATCAATGGTCTTTGTTACAGCCTATGCTCTTAGACTTAACTCCATCTGTGTACTCCTTCTCTACAAGAAGAACACACTCCCTTCTCCAGTGGAAATAACCCAAAGTCTTCCCCCAGCTACTGCCTCTAGCTCTAAGTCTAGGGTCTCCAGGTGATGCACAGTTCCCTCTGTCAAGTAAGGTAGAATTCCCCATAGCCTGGTGACTGATAAACAAAGAAAAATCCTGCCTCCAACACACTTGAAACACTATGGCAGAAAAAGGACAGCATAACCTCAATAAAACCTTCCACTGGGAAATTGGAAGAATGGGCCAACACACTACCTTCACAGGCCCAAACAGTTATAAAATCCAGTGGGACAGAATTGAAAAGGTACATGGCTCCGGCAGTGGAATAAGGTCCTTGGCTGGTTCCTCTGGAAGCCTCTGGTTCATCTTTCTGGGAAAACACTCTCATCTTGTCTTTTCTCTCCTGAGAGAGCTACTCATGTCCACTACCATCTCTGGACATGCTGAAATAGGTCCTGGAGCCTATGACCTTCTCAGAGCCTGCACAGCTTTCAAAGTCCTCTCCCAGCAGAGCCCAAGGTTCACTTAAGGGTTTGTCACGGGGTGTTGAAGACCTATTTTGGGATATCTTTGCCGATATGATTCCCTTACATCTTAGGAGGCTTCTGATAGACTAGTTTATGGTTAGTTCCACATACAAATAACCAAGATTTTATCAATACTTAGTCTTTCAGCCTGGTAACTCTCATCTTTTATTTACCACCTTCTTTATTTATTGCTCTCTCTCACAAATGAGTAAAATTTGGACACCACTTAAAAAAGAAGCCTGGATGAGAAATTGAGAACCTGAAGCTACTATTTTAAACCAGTCTAGTTCTCATTATCTGGTGAAAGCTCTTACTACGAGCTTTGGTAGTACAATATTATCTCCTGCTAATAGTGCCACTTTGTAACCGTCACTTAAAATTGCTTTAATTTGAGCTATAGATGGCGGTTTTCTCACCACCTTCAATATCTCATGGCCAATGTATGCTACAAGCTGCTTACAGAAACTCTCTAGGAGAAGAGGTGTTTCCCTCTCTCTGCTTGAAACCTGGCCACCTTGGGGCTAATTTCTCACTCTTACAAAACTTTGCTAACATGGCAATTTAGCACACCAACATTCTGAATTCTTCCTACCATTTCCCCTAGTGCTTTAGCTCGAATTCACATGTGGTTTGTCTTCCAAAGGACACGTGAAAATACGATAGTTTCCTATCACATAAGAAGAGTTATTAATAGCCCAGCCTGCAATATCTGAGCCCTCACTACCTCAATACCTCCTTACCACCAAGACAGGCCATGTTCTCAATTTCTGCTATTGCATTCTATCTCCTGATGTTAAATTCTCTATTAGTTAGAATTCAGTTTGGCTGTGTATAAACAACAAACTAAAAACCAATCTGTCAGAGTCTTAAACAAGCTAAGGAAGCAAATATGCCACAGAGCCTGCTGGAGCAAAGAGTAAGCTAATCTCTCTCTCCCAAGCAAAGCTCAGGCATTCTTATTGCCCATTATAAAATACTTTGGTTCCTTCACTTTAGGGTTCACCCCCTGTAATGCAACCCACTGCAGGTACCTGCGTCATCTGATCTGCCTCTTGCAGCCCCATAGGAATTGCATTTCAAGGAACCAATACAAATGTTGATGATCTGATCACCGTTGTGACCACAAGTAAGAAAGCTTCCTGTTTCTGACCTGAGTCATCTTCTTCTGCCAGCATCCGTCAAATTGTGATGGGCTAACTTGTTTGCCTATAATTAGAGCAGTATCTCAAACTCTTCCCAATTCTTGACAGGTAAAAGAGACAGCAAATATTAATTCTGTTTCCTGGATGAAAATGATGCTAAGGAAAATCATCAAACGTACCTCAAATAACATAGCAAAAACCGAGTGCATTTCTTCTCACTCCTCACCCGGAATATGTTGCTACACCTGCAGCCGCTTCTGCGGGAGCAGAAGATCATTTGGTCAAGATCATTTGACCAGGAACGATCTTGGTCAAAGTTAGGGAAAGTAACTGTTTGTCTTACAAGCAGGAAAGGGACTGGGATGGCACAAGTATGGCTCCCCAGGTTCAAAAGTAAAGGTGCACAGCCTGCACTTGCATGAGCCTAAGAGTGGTGCCACCTTAAATATTCTATCCTGAAACATAATATGTGAAACGAGCTCATCAAAGGAGGACAAATACTACATGCTTCCATTTGTATGTGGTATTTGTCAAAGTCACACAAACAGAGAGAAGGGTGGTTACCAGGGTCTGGGTGAAGGGGTGCTATTCAATGGATATAAAGTTTCAATAATGCAAGATGGGTAAGTTCTAGAAAACCATGTAAATACTACGCCAGTCATTAACAGTTATGCAGTATACACGGTAAATTTGTAAATAGGGTAGATACAATGTTACATATTCATATATATGCTTTTTAGAGATGGCCAATACTAGAATTTGAATCACAAATGATAGCTAACCCATTTTTCAGTTCTCAAAAAAGATCACTTTGGCAGTTATATGTGAAATGGAAAATAGACTTATTCTATTTTCGGTGAATGGTTCAGACTTCCCTATTAGAGCCAAGTAGTAACTGAAATAGGAACTTGATTTTCAGTGATAAAAAGTGTAAGTCTCACTTAATTATGTTTCTTTTTATAATAGATTTTTTCTAACTTTTCAACCCAGAATTTTTAATATTTGAGAATATAAACAAATGATTTATTTAATATTGACAAACAAGTCATACCTCCACCAAAAATAAGTTACAAAAATTTGAAATTATTTTTATTAGAATCTAAACTATCTGTATTTTCATATAGCAACTTTTAACTACCAACCGATTTTTTTTTTCAGAGTTAACTTCCTAATGTCCCAGAACTTGTACCTCACACTTTCCCATCAAGTTGGTATCCAGATAGGTCAGGTTATTTTTTTGAAAATATGTAACTAACTTTCATTAATATTTTTTATAGTTTTGGGCACCTGGGTGGCTCAGCCAGTTAAATGTCAGACTCTTGATTTCAGCTCAGGCCACGCTCTCACAGTTTGTTAAGTTTGAGTCCCACATGGGGCTCCACGCAGACAATGCAGAGCCTGCTTGAGACTCTTTCTCTTCTGTCTCTGCCCCTTCCCACCTCTCAAAATAAATAAATAAAAACATTTAAAAATTTTAAAACGTTTTATAGTTTCATAATTAAAAGCACACTTAGGAGAGGAAAATGTATTTATTTGTTATGCCCTGGAGCTCTCACCTGCCTCACTTTAATCCTGACCCTGCTTAGAAGTATCCAAATCTGGGGTGCCTGGGTGGCTCAGTTGGTTGGCGTCCACCTTCAGGTCAGACCAAGATCTCACAGTCCATGACTTCGAGCCCCACATGGGGCTCTGTGTTGACAGCTCAGAGCCTGGAGCCTACCTCAGAATCTGTGTTTCCCTCTCTCTCTGCACCTCCCCCACTCACATTCTGTCTCTCTCTCAAAATTTAATAATAAACATTTAAAAAAAAATTTTAGGGACGCCTGGGTGGGTCAGTCGGTTAAGCATCGGACTTCGGCTCAGGTCATGATCTCACGGTTTGTGGGTTCGAGCCCCACATCGGGCTCTGTGCTGACAGCTAGCTCAGAGCCTGGAGCCTGCTTCAGATTCTGTGTCTCCCTCTCTCTCTCTCTGACCCTCCCCTGCTCACGCTGTTTCTCTCTCTCTCTCTCTCTTTCTCTCTCTCTCTCTCAGAAATAAATTTTAAAAAAAAATTTTTTTAAGTATTCATGGGGTGTCTGGGTGTCTCAGTCGGTTAAGCATCGGACTTCGGCTCAGGTCATGATCTCACACTTTGTGGGTTCGAGCCTGGCATCGGGCTCTATGAAGACAGCTAGCTCAGAGCCTGGAGCCTGCTTCAGATTCTGTGTCTCCCTCTCTCTCTCTCTGACCCTCCCCTGCTCACGGTGTCTCTCTCTCTCTCAGAAATAAATTTTAAAAAAATTTTTTTTAAGTATTCATGGGGTGCCTGGGTGGCTCAGCCGGTTAAACGTCTGGCTTCCGCTCAGGTCACGATCTCATGGTTAGTGGGTTTGAGCCCCACGTCGGGCTTTGTGCTGACAGCCAGCTCAGAGCCTGGAGCCTGTTTTGGATTCTGTGTCTCCCTCTCTCTCTGGCCCTCCCGTGCTCACACTGTCTCTCTCTTTCTCAGAAATAAATAAAAAATATTTTAAGATGTTTTTAATTAAAAAATAAAACTTATCCAAACCCATCTTTCTTTCCTGACTTCAGACTCATTTTCTCTCATTTAAACATGCCCTTACTCCTTCTGATCCCACCATTAATTGTCCCCAGAACCTATACTCTGAAAATATATTCACACTAGGGTCAAACAACCGGTAACAGCCTAACATGATCCTCCTAAGACTGCTGGGATTTCTAAAAGTCAGCTTTTGGCAAAGTAATGAATGCTAAAAGTAGTGTCAAATATTCTTACTTGAATTGTCTCCTTTCTATGCCCTCTCTGAGGGAGGGCTTCTGTTTGTGAGAAGCACTGCCCAAACCTTTCTGACATATAAGTCAGATGGCCCCATATTACCAGTCACCTGCCATGTTTATCACTAAAAGCTGTAGTCTAGTATATTAGAGTTACTAATGGCAAATACTACATTTTTTTTTGAGAAATCATGTCATGCAATTAGTTCCAGAAGCAGAGATGACTTTATTTGCCCCTTTAAAAATGGAGTTAAGTGAAGGCCAAAAACACTTCTATTCAGTCCTTCTTACTTTAGTGAAGCCACTGAATGAAAAGAAAGACTTCTCCATCAGCCAGATGGGGCAAGCAAGAAGTCAAGTGAAGACAAACCCCCGATTCTCTGTCTGCCTGGAAGCCACTGGCATCTCCTTCCAAGTACTGAACAAACGAGCTTTTGTGTGCACTCACGATGGGTGCCTTTGAAGCTCTGGCATCCTGATTGGCAACTTTTCCTATCTGCCCATCTTAGTGAAGAGGAGACTGGGAAACGGGAGAGGGGCCCATTACTGGCTGCGAGCCCACTGGGTAAACATGCTAGCTCCCTTTTAACACAGATAACTTTTCAAAAATGAAAAGGGAGTGTCCAGCTTCATTTGGAATAAAGAGGAGGAAATGACTCTCAGCTGTCCACATACAACAAAACAACTGAGCACTGCAGAGGAGTCAGCCTTCCATGCAAGGGTAGACCAGACAGGATTTCTCTCCCAGATTCCACAGTGTATGGTCCGCGTCAAGAACGTATACCTGGCCAGTGTCTTCAGCATGCTGGGGATAGGGACGTGTTAACGAGATCTGTAGGCTCTACTTGCTACACCGAATACACAGTCGCCTTCAGGACAAGAGCAGCTTTGCCTTTCTGGATGCTTTTCTTAATCTAATTATGCTGATGCAGGTTGGGTGACCTTTTGTTTTGAGTTTAGGATTATAAGTTTGAAAGTGTGAGGTCCAATTTTTTAGTTTCATGCCTCACTTCTTGTGTGGCCCTTCCATGGCAATTATTTCCTGCCTTACTTTCCTGGACTTTAAAAGGAACTGATGATGGTGGTGGGAAGGAGGGAAGGAGATATCAACTGATATGGAGACAATAATTATCAATAATTATCAAGACAATAATTATCAAGCATCTACTCTCAATTTAGCAGTGGATCAAAAAAACAGATGAGCAATTTCAAGGAAGAATATAGGGCTTCAAGAAATATAAGAATATAAAAGAATATAAAAGAATTCAAGAAACTTTTAACTAAATGACAACACAGTTAAGTCGTTAACATACATACAAGAATTGGCACGGCAGTGTCCAATCAAACACATCACTGGTTAACACTAACTATATGAATTTTTTCAAGAAAGAATATATCATGATTAGCGGGGTTATTTGGGCTAGGCTTTATGAAACAGAATGGACTTTAGGTAAACCATAGGAAAAATAATAATAATATTGACTTGTTAAAAAAAAAAAAAGGAGTTTAAAAAAAAGTAGTAATATTTCCCAGATATAAAATAAGCAACAAACAGCTTTATCGAGGTTAAGATCAAGGTTAACCAAAATATGATCTCATTCTCCATAGTAATGCAGAGACTTATTACATTAAAAACAAATGCTTAAGAAGAGATAATTTGCTGAATTATTAGGGAGATTATAGCAGGACTGGCTTTTTAAGATACTGAAGCATTGCATCTGGTCCCCAGACTTCTAACTTCACCCAAAATAATGTTCTACCTACTGCTTCTTCCTACTTCTGTCTTCTGGTTGCCAATTGCAGTCTTGTTTAAGGGGTATAAAAAGTAAACCTGACCGTTTATATTTCATCTGGGATGAAAGGTCATTGAAAGCAGCTCTCCATTAAAAATACAGCGACAACACATTATTTCCCCAACTTTCTTGTAACTTTACTAGAAACTAACACACAGCCTCACTTTGTGCAGACTGGTGTCTGGTGAGAAGTCCTTTTCTCTTAAAGTTGTTAGGAAATTACTGTGTTTGCAGTGTTCCTATGTTATCTGTGCTACTCATGTTTTTATTTTTACCATAAACAACACACACACACACACACACACACACACACTTATTTGCCTCAAGTTTAATAGATCTTAGAAGAGCCTTCAGTGGAAATCAAACAGAATTTAGAGGAAACATCAGGCATATCCAACTGTATTGTCTCCAGATCTATTTTTATTGACACTACTCTAATTTCTTCAAGTTCTACAGTACGTGAAGCAAAACTTACTTTTAAGACTGGATGAGGCTAAACACAAGCCTGGGACAAAGTGAACTGCGTTTATGCCCACACATCTACTAGTGACTACGTATCCTAAAGTTTACCCTATTCTATGTACTCCAGACATTCAGCTCTAAAAAAGAGAGAAGAGAATGACTTCATAAAAAGGAGCCTATAATTTCAAACTGCAAATTAAGTTTTGTTTTATTATATGAAAAGTCAAATTCAAGACCAGAGTTAGCCATCATGGTTAACATCCAGTAGCTAACTAATGCTACCGAGACACCTGTAGTGCCATTAGGGAGACTTGCCAACTCCCGGTGACAGCTATCTTAACACTGATCTTCTCTAATGCCGAAGGTGGTAAACCAATTCCTCAGTACAGAAGATAATATGTGTTTGAAGGCATGAGAAAGTTTTAAGGGAGACAATGATAAAAATGTTTTCTAATTTCAAATCTATGTGGTTGTTTCCAGCCAAGATGAAATAACAGAGACTGGATTTACCCTCCTCCTGAAACAAATTAAGAAATGAACAGGGGTACCTGAGTGGCTCAGTCAGTTAAGTGTTTGACTCTTGATTTCGTCCCAGGTCATGATCTCACGGTTCATGAGTTCTAGCTCTATGTCAGGCTCTGCACTAACAGCACAGAGCCTGCTTGGGATTCTCTCTCCCCTTTCTCTCTCTGCTCCACCTGCACCCAATTGCTTGCACACATGTACGTGCTCTCTCTCTTCTCTCTCTCTCTCAAAACAAACACGTGAACTTCTTAAAAAATGAACAAACTATATCAAACAATAACTTTTAGCCCTTGGCTGTAGGGTAGCAAAGGGCGGTGACTTAAGAGATGGGAAACCAAAAAGTGATCCTTGCGGTTGCCCCAGCTCACTATTGGGAGAGAGTTTTTTGGGCCACGCCTTGACTTCCAGCTTCCGGGTGGGGCCAGGAAGAGACCCTGAGTTGATAAAGAGGAATTAAGAGTCCCAGGAGGCCAGGGAGTTACAAGCAGATTCTCAAAGAAGGAAGATGAACACACACAAAGAACACTCCAGAGATTTGCAGAGGGTCCCTTGTAAGTCTTTACCTGAATTCTGATCAGCACTTGAGTGAAAACGAACTCCCCACGCCTCAGGGACAAAATCACCTAAGGGAACAGTGCTCAGCACTCGCACAGAGACAGGTGTGGAGAGCTTTGCCCCCCACAATGGAAAAATTTGGTAATTCATGGGATGCCAAATTGAACAGTCAAGAGGATATCACCTCCATGGTGGGGAAATATTGGTCCTCTAAACTGTTCTGATCCTACCTAACAGAACTTAAAATCTACACAGTTACATAATTTATTTCTCATCTTTGGGGATGGTTGTCCTTTCATCTGGTCCCTCAATAAATTTTGACTTTGTCCCTCAAGAGATGTTGACTTTGTCCAGATTTCAGCATCAGGCTTCCTAGTTATACAAGTGCAAAGAAAGGCACGGGTGAGAACGTCATGGAGGTGGCATAAGTCCTATCATTCAATTTGTTCTTTCTCCTTGACCTATCTTGTTTTCCATTTAGCAGCACAGGAATCCAACATTCTGGATAAAATCTACCATCCCCATAAGTTCAGTGAGTGTTTAGGGAACTTGCAATGGCAACAGTGGAAACTGTTTACTTCCTCATTTTGAACAGACAATGTACTGATTGTTTGGTAGCAATACTGCATCGCTGTTAGGCAATTATCCACATACCACTCAGGCACTGCGCTTCCCGGACACCATGCTGTTGATTTTTCCACCCATGACATTTGCTCCTAGCTCAATTTCTCTGTTTGTTAAAGCATGAATTTGATAAACTTGGTAATGTTGCTCTTGGAGTTGTAAGTTAGTCTTCCAACGTTGGTCTCATCAACTTTTTGCTGGAGAGATTTTTTTTTTTCATTCTTGTAAAAAAGAATCTTAAGTTGTCTGACAAGAAAACCAAAAACCCAAAGTTGTGATTTCCTGCAGGATTTCCCAGCTGTTGTGATAAGAATCCTGTGTTCCTCAGAAAACCCCTGACGACACAAAGCTACGTGGGTAATAATGGCATCTCAAATAAGCATGGGAAGATACAAGATTGCCTGGCACCATGGCTGGAAGTCTCTGGTATCTGAACCCAGTTGTTAGAGCCAGAGAATGCCTGCTGACTCTCCCTAGTAGATTCTATTTTGGGAGATTGCCTGGGAGGTAGTTGCCTGCAAAATTTTCAGGGACTGCCTGGTTAACATCTGAGTCCAGATGCTCCTCTCCCCTGCCCTCTAACTGCTGGCAATTCTTTACCCTTCTCCAAGGATCTGCACAGATGAGGACAAGCCTTAGGATGGAACCACATTTTTCTCTGTATATATTTAACCGTCTAATGAAATGTCAACAGGTGGCTCTATTCTCATCGTCTTGTGTAGAAAATCACATGCTCTTAAGTCCTCCCTGGGTTTAGCCATAGAGCAGATAAAGTCATCAAGTCCAAATATAAGTCATTACAAGAAGGGGGAAGGGAAATCTAGAAAGCATCCCCTCTGGCTTTAATACAGTCCAGCCTGTCTTGAGCCTCTGAGAGCTTGTGAGGCGTAACCGAGAAGAGGAAGAACAAATCAGAACCAGTTCACTCCCATCCAATATGTTTTGAAATGTTACAGCTCACCTAGCCACTTGTTTATAATGCCGGAAAGATTGGTCTTCCTTTTTCTGTGATGTAACTAGCATTCAGTCTTGCAAAAGAACAGGCTCATATTAATTCACATCTAATTAAGAATATATTTCAAGAGCAGAGAATACAAGAAAAATGTAAAATCATTAATCAAGCCTAGGGGTTCAGAGTAAATTGCCTATTTGGATTTGAGTTTCTCCCATAGATTTCTTAAAAGGTATGTTTAAAAATATTCTGGAGATTCTTTAGAACTTAATACCTTTTGTGGTAAAGAAAATTTTATCTGGAGGGCAACATTTTCTTCAATTATGCTTTATTGTTTTCTTGTATTAAGGTATAACATCAAATGTAAATTATTTTAAAATAGCAGGGGCACCTGGGTGGCTCAGTTGGTTAAGCATCTGACTTTAGCTCAGGTCGTGATCTCACAGTTCGTGGGTTTGAGCCCCGTGTCGAGTTCTGTGCTGACGGCTAGCTCAGAGCCTGGAGCCTGCTTTGGATTCTGTGTCTCCCTCTCTCTCTGACCCTCCCCTGCTCACGCTGCCTCTCTTTCTCTCTCTCAGAAATAAATAAAACATTAAAAAAAAAACAAACAAATAAAATAGCATTATAGTACGATCACATTTTTATAGTTCTTTCTATCCAACTAATCTCTCAGTTATACCTATATATACTTGTGTGTGTATAGACACACACACACACACACACACACATAGAGAAATTTCTAAAATGATTCTCAGCTCAAGTTAATGATGGTCATTTCAAGATGGTTGGATTTGGGTGACTGTTCTGTATCTTCAAGCATTTCAGTATTTCTTAGAAAGGTTTTGGATTTTACCCGGTTTTGTTCTTTAGGAAGATTATGTAAAAACTAAAAATCACCTTATTTTCTAATTTTATTCAAAATATAGTGGTTTTATTTTAAGAGGAAAAGCCAACAAGTGAATTTTGAAAGTCCTTGTAAAAACGTCAAAACCTTAGGGACTCTGAAAAATGTGTCTCCAAATACTAACTCAGGGCTGTAATACTGAATGTAGGTTTAGATCTCAAGATTGTTAAAACTGGGAGAAAACCATTTTGAGGGAGTTGCGGCCACAACTCTCTTCAGAGGATAATTATCACCAGCTCACACAAGTGTGAGACATGAGGGCTCTCAGACAATCTACAACTAACTTCAAATGATATATATTTTATACATGACTAGACCATACCCCTACATTTTATACAAAGTTCTCCCCATAAATGGAAACAAAAGCTTAGTACACAGCTCACTTATTAATTCCTACCTGTCAAATGGCCATTTAACATCCAAACTGCTTCCTCAATTAACTTCTGGTTCAAGCCACGCAGGCTCTGGTACCCAAGAGACTCAGAGTTCAGAGGTTGTCAGTGGTAGTAGATAGTATGACAAAAAAGAAGAGAGAACTTTAGGGGCGCCTTGGTGGCTCAGTCGGTTAAGTGCCCGACTTCGGCTCAGGTCAGGATCTCATGGTTTGTGGGTTTGGGCCTGGCATCAGGCTCTGTGCTGACAGCTCAGAGCCTGGAGCCTGTTTCAGATTCTGTATCTCCCTCTCTTTCTGACCCTCCCCTGCTCACGCTGTCTGTCTGTCTCTCTCTCTCAGAAATAAATAAAACATTAAAAAAAAATTAAGAAGAGAGGACTTTACTATTACACTGAGCTTCTGCAACAAACAAAAGAAAAAGCCATGTAGAAATCTAGACAAGACTGTGAGCAAGGTGAAGAAACCCTGGATGAAGTATACAGAAAAACAGACACTATCCGTATGGAAGGAATGGGCTATTTTTCTAGAAGATGCCTATTATCGTCTCACATGAAGTTTGAAAGAATCAGAAAAATCCAAAGACTGTACTCAAGTTTAATGTGTAAAAAAGTGGGAGTCATCCTGGGGTGGGGGATTCTTACAGTTAGAAACGTATTTTCTTAATTCTAAAGATTTTTCATTTTGAGCAGCTTCCTAGAATTCAAAGAGAGTAACTAGGAAAATCATGAAAGATGCAGTAAGAGGTGATGAAGGAAAAAGTATTAGTACATGTTTTATTCATTGAATTTCATGATAATTTTCAGGTAGAAAAATATTCCTTGATTCCATACTAATAGGAAATTGTGGCAACTTGAATTATCACTTACTGAGTGATCAAATAATCTTAATAGAAAAGCAGAAAACATCAGATAAAACTTGGACAGAGAAGATCAGATATTATACTTAAAATAGAAGTCTATTTTCAAGGATCAAAAATAAATAGAATATAATGATAGGTTGTTAGTCCTCAAAACATTTCCACAGAAAGAAGTAGCTAATGTATTAAAGCACTATTATCATCAGGACAAACAATTACAGAACATTCAGTCTGCCTAATACCTGACTACCTTTTACATGCATGCTGACACATTTACAGCATAAACAAACATTGGATACCTGTCTATTTTCAACTAGTGCCAGAAAAATTATCCACAACCACAGAGCAATCTCTTCTAGTTGTCCAACCTGTTTAAAAGTGGTTGTAATTGGATGGAGATAAAATTATGCTCAGACTGAAGGCATGCCCCTCTGCATTTACCACACAAGTGTTAATTCAGAAGCATGTGGGAGGTTCTCACTTTTATCTGCGCTTTTCTTCAGATAATTGAGACTTCGTTCTATTTAAGAAAGCTGCCTCCTTTGTCCATTGTAAATTCCAGGAATTCTAATTTAGGATCAAATCTCTGAGGAAAAGTCTGTCCATCTGTAGACTTTTTTGTGGAAATCTCTCATAAAGAGTCTAATTGGCTCCATTTCTTTTTGAACATTTTCATGTTTATCCACCTAATTATCCTGGGAAATCCGACATGTTTATCAAATTAAACTAAACAATTACACAGAAGAGACCAATAAAACGGGGTTTTCAAGAGGAGCCACAGCCTTACTGGCCATTGGTTTGAGAAGACTTTGTCTTATTTAAAAGAGTATCATATTCAGGAGTTTGAGAGTGGAAAAGTGAGAATTAAATTCTCATAAAGGAAAAGGGTCCATCATTAACACAGCTATTAAAATGGAGATTGTTTTATGAGCCATGTCATCATGACAGGTTCATGTATATCACCATAATTAAAACGTAGTAAGCATTCACGTATGTAACAACATTTATGAGCTTGTTTTACTCTGACTTCTTTAATAGGATCCCCAAATTATGTTTCGGATACTGGAGTTCCACATATGCTGCAGAATAGTGCCCTCTGCTGATTACAATGAAGCATTACATTGCAAGGCGCAAACGGAAAAGGCTGGCAGGAAAGAAAAGCGAGAGAAGGGGAGAGAGGAAGGGTAGGGGAGAAGAAAGGAAAGGAAAGGGAAAAAAATAAGAAAAGAAAGTAAATGAACAAGGAAAATTGGGCTTTAGAATCTTTAACTGGCTTTGGCATACATGAAAAATAAAGTATATTTGCCCCATACTTAAGAGTGTTCAGTAAACAGAGAGCACCTCTACTGTAGAAAGTTTGTCATTCTTGGAAGATTACAAAAATCTTGTTGTTAATGAAACTGTTCTAAAACTACTGCCTGGTGTTGTTAAATTAATCTGGAAGATTTACAAATTTAACTGTTAGCGAAACACCAGCTAATATTGGTTTCTGATTACTACTAATTAATATTAACCCTTCCTGTCCCCCTCCCAGCGTCTCCCCTGAGGCCAAGATTCTCGCATTTTAATGAGGCACCCAGAGGCTCTTAGGGAGCTTCTTAAAAATACAGCTGACCATGGGGCGCCTGGGTGGCTCGCTGGGTTAAGCGTCTCACTCTTGATTTTGGATCAGGTCAAGATCTCACGGTTCACAAGATCAAGCCCCACATGGGGTTCGATGCTGAGAGTGTGGAGCATGCTTGGGAGTCTCTCTTTCCCTCTTTCTCGCTCAAAATAAATAAATAAACATTTTTTAAAAAATACAGTTTATAAAAATACAGCTGGCCAGGGCTCCACCCTTAAGGGTGCTGATTCACTAGTGCTGTGGGCTGAGGAACCTGCATTTGAATATGTGCTCCAAGTGGACAAGAAACCATTTCCATTTGCTCTGTTAGGAGCGCAAGGGCCACTGTGCACCTGCTCTCTCATTCAGGGTACCGGAGCCTGAACCTCAGCGCTCTAGGGAGATGTGCTTTACCCGCATCATCATCTCCACCACTATCACCATAGTTGCTATAATTTACTGAGTATGTCCCATGTACCAGGCACTATATTCTCATCTTCCTTAGACAGTTGTTGGCTTGGAAAATGCCCCTGCCTTCTTTCTTTTGAGTAGCAAGTTCTGCATAAAAGGAACCCTGACCACACTGAAGGCATAAATGACCCTCAGCCAATGTTAGTTTTGCTTCCCTTCTCTTGTGGCCCTACTGTTTTAGGTTGAAATGACTGTTTAATCATATCAAGATCCTAATTAATCCTGGAGAAATTCATAGTTGCTTTCCATAGTTGCTCCAAGTTCAAGTTCTAAAAAACAGAGGCATCATTAACTGATCCCTGAAGAGGTTTTAATTGCTTTCAAAACACTCTGCAAGATGCCATTCTTTCTCTGAAATGCATTTATCTGCGTCTGTTCTACTTTCCCCTCTCTGTTCACATCTGTGTTCTTTGCATGCTGAGATAAGGAGAGGCAGCAGAGATTGAATAAGATTGGGGCCAAGCTGAAACCTGTTGTTTTATTTCATATAAACACAGAACCTGATGATTACTCAGAAGCACCATTAAGTGGACACTGACAGGTTAGAGGTTTTACTATGTAATTATTTCACACCCAATTCATATAATTCAACTAGCACATGTAAGGTCATCTGTATCAAATAAAACTGGTACATTTCACTTAACAAATAAGGACAGAGCAGTTCCTGGTGCAATCAGCGAGAACCCAGACATGACCAAATTGAATTGATGAGGACTCCCTTCAGTACAAATTGCATAAACTGAGCTCAAACTTGCTTAACAGGGGAAAGGATCTTTATTAGCTTACATAACACACAAGTTCAAGAGTAGCACTCGAATGAGGGTAGATTCCTATCCTCAGAATGCTCATTTAATCCCTCTCACTGCTTGGCTATCCTCTGTGTTGGCTTTATTCTCAGACAGGCTCTCTTTCCGTCTGAGATGATGATGACTCCAAACAATCTCAGAAAGAGAGAAGGGGTCCCTTGCACAGTTTCCAGTGAAACATGTCAGCTGGGTCACTTGCCCATCTCTGCAGCAATCATGATAAAGAAGAATGGAGAACATACTCAGCTAGACCAGGGTCACATGCCCAGCCCTTACAGAAGAGGGGAGAAGCTTGGGCTGAACCACGGTGACTGAAAACAAGGCAAAAAAACTGGCAGGAAGAGACAAATGCTTCCTACTAGATACACTCGCTTGAACACTTAGGGAAGACAGTTTTTCAAAAATGAAGAGGAAAAAACCTTCACCGCATGAATTATGCATGTGGAAGTCAACGTGACTCGGCATGGTTGGAGAGCCAGCAAAAATACTGCTCTGATTGAGCAACTGCAAATCTCCAAAGAGGACTAAAGAGAGGAGGAAGCTAGAGAATTCAGTGTGGATACACAGAAACAGTAACAAAAACAAACATAAAAGCTTCTTGAGAAGGCTGAATTTCAAGATACAAAATGTCTACCTACTTTTGGGGTCAATACAATGGATTTATTGCTGATGTCTGCAGCAAAAGGTGGTCAGAAATACTAGACTTACTTAAGACAAATATGTTTTTGAAGGACAAGAAGAGACAACCCCTGAGCTCCTATTTACCCTGTTTTCTAGTTTTAGCAGAGATTGCTTATTGTCACCCAAAAATTGTTCTCATCTTCTGAGTAATACAAATCAACTTCCAGTGGACTTGTGGTGCACCTGGTCAGAGATAGTATTTTCTGTCTTCCCTAAAGCCATGCGTGGCCAAGGACAAAGTTCTGGAAAACAAGGATAAACAGGCTGTTTTGAAAATGCTGACCCAGCAGCCCCTTCTACCTCCAGCTATGTGAAAGATGCAAGTGATGGATGGAGTTCCTATTGGACCTTGAGGCTGAAATCCAACTATTAAAGTGATAGAGTAGGCATAAGTAGAATTTGAGAAACTTAACAGATGACCATAGGGAAGGGAAGGAAAAACAAGATACAAAAAGAAGGAGGCAAACCATAAGAGACTCTCAGATACAGAGAACAAACTGAGGGTTGATGGGGTGGGGGGTTGGGGGGG
>NW_027529173.1:5248026-5266778 GCF_008692635.1 Crocuta crocuta
TTGATGCATCATGAGACCCTACTGAAACCAAGACTACACTGTATGTTAGCTAATTTGACCATAAATTTTAAAAATAATATGGTAAATTCCCATTTTAAAAGTGTAGTATATCATTTATAATAAAATGTTAAAATCATGTTTATTTAAAAGAAAAAAAGCCAAAAAATGATAGAGTAGAAGGAAAGACTCCGGTTCCCTGCTCACTGGGGACGATGTTTCCCTCATTTGTTGGGGGCGCTGTGATCTGTGTGCTCTACTACTCACGGCCAATTTAAACAAGGAAAATGACCATCTGAGTGGAACATGTTGATTCACCTCCGGTAGATCAAGATAAGGAAAGAATTATTTGTTCAATATGACAAAATAGGCTTTGTGGCAAGACTTGTCTAAGCCCGCGGGGATGCAAGCCCTGTCCTAGACGGACTTAATACAATTACCTAATGACTCTCAATTAATTAATTAAAAGCCCATCCAGGGTAGCTTAGAGTCTGAAAATGAGATAAGATGATAATTTAACAAACACAAAGTATAGAAAGAGGCAGGAAAGCAAGATGTGGAGAATCCATTCTGGGCTTTTTGTTTTGTTTTGTTTTGTTTTGTTTTCACAAAAGAAGAGACAATTTAGAAATGGTAGCTTTGTATGTCAAGGTTCTAAGACAGATTATTTTTTTTTAATATTTTTTTTGAAAGAGATAGAGACATAGCTGTCAGCACAGAGCCCGATGCGAGGCTCGAACCCACGAACCGTGAGATCATGACCTGAGCTGAAGTCAGATGCTTAACGGACTGAGCCACCCAGGTGCCCCTAAGACAGATTATTTTAATGATGGTTTCTAAACAGTGGGCAGAAAGGAAGTGACAACTGAAATCCATTACAGATCTACTGAAGAACAGTTGTGAAAAATTATTTTTTATTTTCTTCTTTGATCAAGTAATGTGGTCTATGGGTTTTTCAGAAAGGGTATGGTTGAGATGTTTATAATATCCTTTAGGAAAAGATGAGAAATCAGGCAGTGTGTTCGGACAACTAGGTGGGTTTGCAACTTACTGGCCAACTATGAATGGCTCCAATTAAATGATGGGCATCAACCTTAAGGGAAATTTCCAGCTGCAATTCACAAGAGTCTCTTGTGCTCTGTTGGCCCATTTTCATTGTTACTTTTAATGAAGCTACAGAAGACTTATTGACAAAGCATAGAGGAAACATGAAATCAAAACGGATGATGAATATGTCGGATCACAGATTCAGAATTCAAGCTATTTAAATAATGGTTCTAAGAAGGTACAATATAACATGGATGAACATAATACACTGATGTGAAGTTCAGAAGGTATCTATGTGAAATGGAGCAGGAAGTGACTTAGCAGGATCTATTGAAAAATGCAGGATTCTGTGTCACAATTTCAGTCTGAACTCATAGGATGATATGTCCACACACACTTAAAGCTGAATTCATTTTTAGGTCCCAGTATGAAAAGCACCAAGGAAGAGCTCGTCTCTTCCCTCATCTTTGGGTCTGGACAACACAGTTCAGTCAAATTAGAGACAAACTAAAAGAAGTGACCAGCCACAAAGTGAGAGGACTTAAGATCAAACCAGAGGCAGGACAATTGGAAGAATTGGCGCTCCGATCACTGAAAAGGTAGCTGAGAAATATGTGACAGCTTTCTACAGTCAAAAGGGGAGGTTTGGGTTGGTGGCCTCAAAGGCTTTGAATGTGAGGCAAGCAATGGAAATCTCAGGGAGAAAAGTACCAGTTAAGTAAGAAGAAATTTCTGTCAGATCTGTGTAAATGCAACATAAGCTGCCTCCGGATCCATTGAGTTTCCCCTATGCAGAGATGTTCAAGGAGCGGATATTTGAACATAGAAAGGGTAAGTTAGCTTTTGGTCCCTCCCAACACTGAGATGTTGCGATACGTAATTCTGTCATTTTTTAAATATGAAATGTCATTTGGGTTTAAGCTTATAAGCATTTGATTTTTGTGAAAGCAGACTATGAAACTCTCGGGTCATGACTGATGTCCCTGTTGCAAATGTCAGAATCTAAAAAGATCTTACACATTTGAAATACTAACCACTCATTCACATCACAAAGGATCAAGCGTGTAGAATGGCTCCATGCATGATTTTTCCTTAGAACTTGCTTGAAAGCCAGGGTTGCAACCCGGAAAGCACAGGGAAGCAGTCCCTGCATGCAGGCATAATCTAAGTGTATAATGACAAGCTACATCAGCCTTACAGACAGATTCACCCAGCACCTAGGAATTCAGATGATGCAGGAGCATAAATGGCAGCAGTGAGCACAAATTGAGATCAGAGTCACTTGAAACATGGGGCACCTGTATAGCTCAGTCAATTGACCAGCCAACTCTTAATTTCGGCTCAGGCTGTGATTCCAGAGTTGTGGGATCAAACCCCTCAAGAGGCTCTTCACTGAGCATGGAGCGTGCTTAAAATTCTCTCTGTCTCACTGTCTGTCTGTCTGTCTCTCTCTCTCTCTCTGCCCCCTCTCCATAGCTCACAGGCATGTGCACGCTCTCTCTCTTTCTCTCTCTCTCTAAAAAAAAGCAAAGATATCTACTCAAAGCAAAGGGAGGATGGACAGAGCTGGTTATGACTAAGAAATGTGAGAATAAGAAATTGAGTAAATGCAGAGCCTCTGTGATGGGGAAGGACACACTCTACAGATCAACCTTGCCTAGAGGGGAAATGAACACTGGGCATCTTTCCCTGTTAGACATTCTGAAAAATTACACTCAGTGATTCACACATTGGTTATCTTCTGATCTCCCTAACAGATTAATATCAACATCATCTTTTGTGTTTCCTCCAGGATGTCCAGAAGGGAGACAAAATCAACAATGCAGAGATCTGTCAGTGCCTGGAATGAGTTTGCCTTTTCCATTTGAAAACACTAAAACCATCACAAACTGAAAAAAGACAACACTCTAATTTTCCACATATAGAAAATCTAAACTAAATGAGAGTGACACACAACCAGACAGTAATGCTTTCCTAACAGAATAGAAATTCGAAAGGCAAATTCACAGGGGGAAAAAAATGCCTTTCCTCTGAGCCTTTCTTTACTTTTCAGATCAAAGCCATCAACTTACTCAGCCATCAGGACAACATACTCCACGTTTCTAGAGCAGCCAGTAAGCTGAATCACTGCAGATTAAATAAACATGCTGAGTTGAATCAAAAAGTAAATAAAAGTCCTCTTCTGACATAAGTTTGTATTTACAGAAATCCTGTGACTAAAAGCAACTTAATTTGGGACCATAAAACAAAACAAAATGAAACAAAATAAGGTTCCTCTAGTTTATGTTAATTATACAATGCATTCAGAAACCCAAGTCCTGCCCAAAATCTAAAAATCAGTTGATTAATCAAAAAGTATTTTCAACAAAAATGAAACTTTTAAAAAATTATATCTATTTTTAAACTAATTCTAAGTATTGATTAAAAAACACTTACAGGGGGTCCTTGGGTGGCTCTGTGAGTTAACAAACCAGCTTCGGCTCAGGTCATTATCTCATGGCTTATGAGTTCGAGTCCTGAGTCCAGCTTCTGTGCTAACAGCTCAAATCCTAGAGCCTGCTTCAGATTCTGTATCTCCCTCTCTCTCTCTGCCTTTCCCCCACTTGGGCTGTCTCTCTCCTTCTCTCTCTCAAAAATAAAGAAACTTAAAAAATATATTCAAAAAATATACCCTTATCATCATTATGGCACTAATGAATAGGACAAAAGGCAGTGAAAATATCACAGATGCTATTATTTTAAAAATTCAGCATCCACTTAAATGAAAATGTTTCTGGTTACTTCACAACAAAACATTACATTAGAATTAAATAATCTATACCTCTAAATAAAATTAATCTGTGGCATATCCCAATATTGAGTGAACAATTTGATCTGACTCTTTAATCTTCAAATATATATATATTTTTTAGTCTCAAAAAATAAGAAGAAAACAAAACAATCTCAAGCAGAACCCTTGGAGACATCTGTTGGAAAATATCAGATCAGGAAGATCACCCTTAGGTAGGTCTGCCCTTAGGTGCCAAGCAACTTACTGCTCCTTAGAGATGAAAGATGTTAAGCAAGATCTAACAGCTAGACTCCATAGGATTTAGGAAGTGAGCAAACAGAAAACACCAGTCACTACAGGGAGACAGTATGATGAAGGCCTGAGGAGCTCAGATTCTAAAGTTATTAATATCTTTTGAGTGTAGTTAACAGTCATTGAATTATATTCAGGAAGTGACAGTGTCAGATAAGCAGATTAAGGGACAGTGGAGAAAGGGGGACAAAATTGGATATGCACACAAGTACGTGGTCTACTGGAATCGTCCAAGCAAAAGAGGGTGAAGATCTGATCAACATACTGGCAGTTAATAGAGAAGGGAGAGAATAGACAGAGGAAAACCATGGTTGTTGGTTGGTAACTTTGGTGCCCTAATACCTGATAGAGAGAGAGAGAGCCCCAGATACTGTCATTTGGCCTTACTTGTTTCTTCACAATCAAAATAGGTAGATTGCATTGTACCATAGACTTATTCTTCAGTAGTACCATCACAGAGACTTGTTACTTTGTCAGACTCCAGAGCTGAGAAGTGTCCTAGAAGCAGAGTTAATACTAGGTAAATACTTACATGTATATTTTTATGCCAACACTCAAAGAAACAATAGCATTGAAGCAATCTTGAAAGTGTTCCTATGTAACTGCACATATTTATAATCTCCATCTTCATACAAGTTATTGCACACATTTGAAGGCTTTGAGGATTTCAAGACTCAACCCCTCAAGCTGTTTGAATGCTATTTCCAAGCAAACAACAACTCAAATTACTTTTAAACTAGTTCCAAGTTGTTAACACCAACTATCATCATAGTACAACTATCTTTTCCCATTACACAATTTAGAAAACAATAATGGCAAAGCTTTGCCAGTAACTCTTGCATGAGTATAAGGAGAATCTTGCATCCACAGGTTAGTGAAATACAAATTTCAAGTTAAGACTGTCGGCAGTATTCCAGAGGAGTTTTCTAAGTTTCTTGCTCTTTGGTTTGGCACAATAAAAAGCAAGCATTTTAGAAAAAGGTGGAAAAGGCATTGTGCACATTGCTTGAAGACTACCATCCAATAGTCCCACTCTTATGAAATGGGAAGTACACTGTTATCAACTGTAGGGGACAACTTTTCAAATGACAGGAAGCCTGCAGGGGAAGGGGCATCTGTCCTTGATCTTCACCTGGAGGAGGCTTAGACTGAATGTCTCTGGCTTCTCCCTGTGATCCTAAGATTTGGTCCTGGAGAACAGAGGAAGAGCTGATTGTCCAGAGCTTGACCTTTACCAGCCATGTTTTATATTTGGCAGCTTAGAGCGGCTCAGAAACAAGACTCAGGGCAGGCATTTCCTCTTTCTTTCCTCACTGTTAGGCAAGGTGTGGCCTCTCGCTTCTACTGCTTACTATTCCAAGTAGTTAGCAAATGTGCTCGCTTCGGCAGCACATATACCAAGTAGTTAGCAAATGCAGATTACACTTTCTCCATTCACGCTCCTTCCACTCCAGCAAAGTAGACGTAGGATTGCTCTGTGGGCTTGTTCTTTTTTTTTTTTTTTAATATTTTATTTATTTTCTGAGAGAGAGAGAGAGAGCATGAGCAGGGGAGGGTCAGAGAGAGAGGGAGACAGAATCCGAAGCAGGCTCCAGGATCCGAGCCAGCTGTCAGCACAGAGCCCGACGCAGGGCTCGAACCCACGAACTGTGAGATCCTGACCTGAGCCGAAGCCGAACGCTTAACCCACTGAGCCACCCAGGCGCCCCTCTGTGGGCTTGTTCTGACAGGACCCCAAGCCCTGTTCTGCCTACATAGTCTTAACCCACTCCTCCAAGGCGCATCTCTGAGCATTTATTCTATCCTCATGTTTAAATACACCGCAGGGGGAAGAACATTTCACTTTATCGTCAGGTCTAAACCACATCCTTTTTAACTATAAAGCCCATCATTGGACAGTTTTTTTTATTTTTGCCCTAACTAATATTTTGACAACTTGTTATTCATTTGATTCATAATTCATTTCATTCATAATCCTTCTCCATATAAAAACCCCAGGGAAGGAAAATGCACATGGCAAACCAAACTCAGGACTAAGAGCCTACTCAGAAAATAGATATTCCAAAAAAGAACTGTTAATGAGAACTTGTGACGAACAAATGGAAAAATGATTTGTAAATTAAAATTAATGAGGGGCATCTGGGTGGCTGATTCAGTTAAGCATCCAACTTCAGCTCAGGTCATGATCTTGCAGTTCATGAGTTCTAACCCCACATGGGCTCTCTGCTGTTAGCACAGAGCAGAGTCTGCTTTGGACCCTCTGTCCCTGTCTCTCTCTGCCCCTCCCTTGTTTGTGGTTTCTCTCACTCAAAAGTAACATTAAAAAGATTAATGAATAAGTTTATTTAGTATGTTCAACTTCTACTTCGTATTTTAATATGGAATAACTTTTTTCTTGGACTTGAGATAACAAGACATGTTAAACAATGCAGTTTTTTATAGCCATATCTTTGATGCTGACCTGCAGTTGGAAATAAAATACTAAACTCTTTATACTTACCCAACACCTGACAATAAGCAGTTCGTGAGTTCAAGTGCCACTTTGGGCTCTGTGCTGTCAGCTCAGAGCCTGGAGCCTGCTTCAGTTTCTGTACCTCTCTGCCTGCCTCTCTCTCTCTCTCTCTCAAAAATAAACATTAAAAAAAATTTTTTTTAACTTCAAGTTATTTAAAAGCAGGAAATTTAGGGCACCTGAGTGGCTCAATGGGTTAAGCATCCATTTCAGCTCAGATCATCTCACAATTCGTGCATGGGGAGCTTGAGCCCTACTCTGATCTGGTCTCTGCACTCTCCCTCTCTCTCTGTACCTCGTGGGATTCTCTCTCCCTGTCTCTGCTCCTCTCTCACTGACACGCACTCTCTCTCTCTCAAAAATAAATGGATTAAAATTTTTTTAAAGCAGGAAACTAATGCTTTTAATTTTGAAAAATTGTGCATAATATATTTCTAAATAAGTGCATAAATAAAATATTTACATACTGGGTCGGGGACCTAATGCAAATTTATTTTTTATGTTTTTTTTAAATAATTCTCTTCTTTCCTCCATTTCATAACCATCTAGTCTCCTCTTCCTCCAATTAGTTATCCCATCTTCATAAACTAGGTATCTTTTACTCTTCTCTGTGTAATAGCATATTCAGTGGAAAGCATACACACTACAGATTGTACAAAAATGGGGTATCATACACACTTCATAAAACCACCTTTACCTGTTTCCCTGGTTGGGTATCCACTTTCCTCTAGTTCTTTGTCATTTCAAGCAACTTCATAACAAATATCCTATTCCTATATCATATGCATATCTTTTAATGGGCTTGATACACAGAAGTAAAACTGAGGAAATGAAGAGTATGTGTGTTTATGATTTTAAGAGATCCCTGGCCAGCGAGACTGCCCAAAATGCTGTAACCAGTCAGACGCTTATCAGCATTTCACAAGAGTACCAATTCATTCTGTCTCAGGTAGCAGATTTTTCTTTTTCCCATTTGTCAGTCTACTGAACATAAAGTGATAGCTCACTGTTAATTTGCATTTTCCTTCCTAGCAAACAAGGTGAGCCTTTGAAATGTATGTCATGGTAATGGAATTTCCTCACCTAAGAAATTTCTCTTTATATCCCTTGCCTTTCTTTCCCATTAGATTGCATTTTTTTCAAACTGTCAATTTGTTTGGTTATACTATTGTCTTTCCATCTGAGAATACGGTGTATCTTTCCATTTATTCAGGTATTTTATGTCCTTCATAAAGCAGTCCTAGGTAATTGTTTTTGCTCAATAACCCATACTTATCTTGTCAATTTTATTATAAATATTTTAATTTTTATCAGTATTGTAATAAAATATTTTCTTAATATTCCATTTCTCAGTGTTTAGTGCTAGAAGATACTGTATTGATTTTTGCTATTTCTATTAGACCCTTGCACCTTCAACATTTTTTTAGGTACAAAGTTTTTAAATGTAATGTCTTGGCTTTTTAATCATCAGCAAATTTTTTTATCATTTTCTTTTCTATGCTTATATGACATATTTTTTGTCATAAATGTCTCTTTTTAATTTTTTTAATGTTTTATTTATTTCTGAGAGAGAGAGAGAAACCGCGTGAGCAGTGGAGGGTCAGAAAGAGAGGGAAACAGAATCGAAACAGGCTCCAGGCTCTGAGCTAGCTATCAGCACAGAGCCCATTGCGGGGCTCAAACCCATGACCTGTGAGATCATGACCTGAGCCGAAGTCGGATGCTTAACTGACTGAGCCACCCAGGCATCCCTTGTCATAAAAGTCTTGACATTAAATTTATTAGGGTAATTTCCAACTCCTCCTATGACTTGGAGTAGTTTAAGTAACATGGGAAACCTATGGTTTTTAAATTTAATTTTACAGATAAAATTCAGTTTTAAAACCATCTGATCTTGGTAAATTTTTCATGATATTTAGTCATAGATCTCATGCCTTCTATGGCAATTGCCTTATTTGATTCTTTTTTTAAAATTATAATGTTTATTTACCTTTGAGAGAAAGGGAGAAAGCAGGGAGAAGCAGATAGAGACACAGAGACACAGAATCCAAAGCCAACTTTGTTTCACCTAGACCTTATCCACTTTGGGGCACTACTGTGTAGCTAATCCCAAACATCATATTATTATGTTTTTAATATTTATTTATTTATATTTGAGAGAGGGAGGGAGGGGGAGGGAGGGAGACAGAGAGAGACAGAGAGAGCTAGCAGTGGAGTGGCAGAAAGAGAGGGAGGCAGAATCTAAAGCAGGCTCCAAGTTCCGAGCTGTCAGACCAGAGCTCGACGCAAGGCAGGATGGAACCTACAAATCGCGAGATCATGACGTAGCTAAAGTAGGATGCCTAACCAACTGAGCCACCCGGGGGGCCCCTGATTCTTCTATTATTTTCTTAGATCAATTTTTGATCATTTGTATTTTGATAGAAATCATCTGTTAAATCCATATTTTTAAATTTGTAGCTACAGAGTTGTATGTAATCCCTTAGGCTTTAAATATTTCTTTTATCTCATAGCTAATGATTTACGGATAAAATAGTGTGATGTCTGGGATTAGCTATGAAATAATCCCCAAAAGTGGGTTAGGTCTAACTGAAACAATGCTGGCTTTGTATTCATAAGTGTTAAAAGCTAAGTGATAGATTAATGGAGGTTAATCATTCTATTCTAATTTCATATTTTTCTGAAAACTTTCTATAACAAAGACAAACATTTAGGGGACTTTTTTGTTTTATTTTTGTCTATAGTAATAAAGCTACTGCCTAGATTTATGCATATCACTTATACTTTTTCTGAGCTACTGTCAGGATGAAAATCACAATCAAATGCCTTGCTAGTGAACTTCTACTAAGAAAACTAATACCATCAACTGTGAGTTTCCCATGCATCTCCCTGTCTACCACTCCCCGCATCAATGCTCTTTAATTATTTAGTCTAAGTAAATCCTCTTTGCTTTGTTTTAGATGATGAGGAGTCTCTCCCTCCTTTCCAGACTAACTCCCCTGACTATTTCCAAGAACTTACCTAATTATCCTTTTAGCATTTTACATGCATTCCATACTCCTCAGCCACATGCAAATAAACATAGGCTAACATAGCTGTGAAAATAATTGCACAACGTAGCTGCCTATGGAAGGCCAAATTACGAGAGGCCATTTGTATTTCTCTCTTCTCAATTAGAAGTATCAGAACATCAAAGTGAAATGACTGAAGGTGGTCTTCTCCTCCTGGGAATGTGTGCATATCTCACAATCAGGGAGGGAATCCCCCTCTGAAGAGGACTTCCAAGCCTGAGAAGTCACGGAGAGTAACTTCCTTTGGGCAAATAGTCATCCTGTCCAGAGAAAGTGTGATATTCAGACCCACTGACATGTACCTTCCTTTATTTCAGTGCCACTAAGTCTTGGAGGTGTTTCCACGTGGTCGGTATGCTCATTCTATCTTTCTTTGCAGGCACAAGCTTTTCCTCTGGATGACTGAATTGTAATTTGTTTAACCATATACTTTGTGCTCTGAAACTTTAAAACAGATAACGATTTTATCTTTGGGGAAAGATGAAGGACCTGCAAAGGACCACCCACAACCAAGCCTGCTCTGAGAGCAGTCCACTGTCCACTGTCCACTGTCGAGGATTCAGCTTCTACCCTGCACGCTGCAGGTCAGAGAGAACACTGGCAGTAGTTAGTGCCCAATCTGCTCAGGGATGCCCTCCACTGCATTGTGTAAGCCCTTGAGATTTCTGTATAATGAAAGAGGAGGACTAAGCCTTGAGAAGGAAGCACCAGTGTCTGCTAAAACAGCAGGTGGAACCTTGAATAACTTACTGGAAAGGCCAAAAGATGTGACCATATTGAACCCAAGGCATGAAGAATGTTTTCAAAGCATTACTCTTTCCACAGCTAAATTTAAGAAATATGTCTAAATCTGCTGCTTACATTTTATTGTCATTAATTGTCTCTTTAAGCCTACTTCATTTTGTTCACTATAATAAGATAGGACAAAAAATCTTTAGTGAATACCCAACTGCCAGATCTAGTGATGTGTCATGATCTCTATTTGCCTTTGTGTCTCTACAGCTTGTGACGTGCGCTTCTGCTAGGATAGCAGCAAAGCAGGCAGAATGTTCCATCCTGCTTGAAATTCTTCTTAGCTTCACTAATTCCTTGCTGGTCTTATTCTCCTCCTACATCTTTGATGATGCCTGTATTTCCTAGCCCTGCTTGTTCGTCATCCTTAAACTTTGGCTTCCATAATATGACTATGATATATAATATACATGTCTATTGTGTCAACATATGTCCTTATGTATAAAGATAAAGATTGAAAATAAATGGATAGAAAAAAAACTGTATCACAAATATACCAAACAAAAGAAAATAACATAGCCATAATGTCACTGAATAGAGCAGACTTTAAGACAAGAAATAGTACTAGAGATAAGTAGATGCATTTCAGAGTGATAAAATCTCATGTTAACGGAAAGATATAATAAGCCTAAATTCACTGTACTAAGAGAGTGTCAAGAACTACAAAGAAAAAAGAGACAGAACTAACAAAAGGACTAAATAAATTTATTTTAATAATGGGAAAATGTAACATGCTTCTCTCAGTAACAGAGAACAAGCAGACCAAAAAAGCATTAAAATGTACCAGAGTTGAACACCATGACTAACAAACTTAATCTAATTGGCATTTATAGAACATTGTACTCAACATTTTAGAGTACACAGTCTTATACATATTCTTTTTTTAATGTAATGGAGCATTTACCAAAATAGAAAATTTGCTAGACCATAAAGCAATTCTTAACAAATTTCAAAGGACTGAAATAATACTAGGAATGTTTTCTGACTTCAGCGGGATTAAGCTAAAATCCGTAACAGAAAGCAAACCAACAATCTTCCAAATTTGTTAAAATTAAGCAATACATTTCTGAATAACCCATGGGTCACACTTTAAACAAAAATACACCTCACATCTATAATGTTGAGCAAAAGAAGCCAAACACAAAAGAGTACATACCATACTGTATGGTTTCAATTATTCAAGGATCTAAAATACCTCTAAAAGAGATCAGAATAACAGTTATTTTTTTTTTGAAGAGGATTATTATGAGAGAGGCTTCCAGAATGGTGGTAATGTTCCAGATCGTGAGATTTGCATGTTACATGGGTCTATCACTTTGTAAAAATTTCAGTGAACCGTATAATTAAAATCTGTCCATTTTATTATTTATGGTTCACTATCAATATTTATCCAAAAGGAGCAATTACTATTTTTTAATGGCGCTTCTTTCTAACATCAATCTTTATTTCTCCTCATCCACCAGCATAATTTCAATTGTTTCCCCTATGCCTTTGCTCCCTAACATTATTCTATTCCTGACCCCTAACTTTAATACCAGTTCTCAATGTTTAAATTCATTCCCATCGGCTGTGTCATTCATGATTTCAATTATAACAGACTTAAAACTGAAGTGCACTAAAATGATTATTCCTCCATGTACTGAATACCTGACGATACCTCCTTTAATGACTACCTGAAGATACCTCCTTTAGATTATATCTTTTATACATTTTCCATTTCCACTATCTAACACAGGAGCCGTATCTATACAGAGACTTGGGTATATATCACATCCTGCTAGATGGAGAAGTATCCCCACTGGCCTTAGCTCTCAGTCTCCCTGTCCCAAACTTCCTTTGCACATCTATTGTGTGAGTTTTCTTAAAGTACTGCTGTGATCATTGTTTTTCTAATTAAAAAATGTTTTGTTATTTTCCACCAAAAGAAAAATTTTTAAATGGCAGCCTCATATATCAAGTTTTACAGAATCTGGCCCCAACCTGTTTTTCCAGTTTGCCTATTAACTACCATAGCTAAAGCAGCCTATTCATTATCCCTCTGTTATCTTCCCAGTGCTTCTGTTCCAACCTGGCATGGCCTTCCGGTTTCTCTCCAACTTTTTCTATCAGATTCATCACTGAAGAGCATTTCAGCACAACTGACCTCAGGCTTTGCCGTCAAATAGACACGCACAAACCTCAGCTCTGCCACTTCTGAGCACTGAGCTTGGGCAAATTACTTACTTACTTAATGGGTAATGGGCATTAAGACAAACTTTCTTGTCTGTAGTCCACCAATAACTATTAGGTACTTTTCATTTGCCAGACACTCTGCTGAGCCTCCAGATAGGAAGACGGCCCAAAGCAGGTAAATCCACCCCTGTCCTTCATGAGCCTCCAGTCAAGTGAAACACAGACATTATAATAGAATCACAGAATGCCCACTTTGCACACTTGTTAGGACTAGACAGAATACATGCAAAGCATGTAACAGAGTAGAAAGACAAATAATAAGAGTTACCAATATTAATAACCTTTAAAAACCCAGTCGAATATAAATCTCCGGTGACACATTCTCATGCCTCTCCAATTCCCTCCAGAAACACAGACAACCCTCGTGTTACCATGTGTCTACAAAGATTCCCTCTAATGCAAACTGGTGCATCTGCTCTGTACAACAGTGTGGAGATTCCTCAAAAAATTAAAAACAGAACTCCCCTATGACCCAGCAATTGCACCACTAGGTATTTATCCAAGGGATACAGGAGTGCTGATTCGAAGGGGCACATGCACCTCAATGTTTATAGCAGCACTCTCAACAATAGCCAAACTATGGAAAGAGCCCAAATATCCATTGACAGATGAATGAATAAAGAAGTTGTAGTATATGTATACAATGGAATATTACCCAGCAATCAAAAAGAATGAAATCTTACCATTTGCAGCAATGTAGATGGAACTAGAGTATATTACACTAACTGAAATAAGTCAGTCAGCGAAAGACATATCTATGATTTCACTCCTATGTGGAATTTAAGAAACAAAACAGATGAACAGAGGGGAAGGGAAGTGAAAATAAGATAAAAGCAGAGAGGGAGGCAAAACACAAGAGAATCTTAAATACAGAGAACAAACTGAGCGTTGCTGATGGGGTGTTGGATGAAGGGATGGGCTAAATGGGTGATGGGCACTAAGGAAAGGGCACTTGTTGGGATGAGGACTGCGTGTCATCTGTAAGTAATGAATCACTGAATTCTAGTCCTGAAATCATTATTACACTAAACATTAACTAAATTGGATTGAGGGGCGTCAGGCTGGCTCAGTCAATTGAGCATCTGACTTTGGCTCAGGTCATGGTCTCATGGCTCATGAGTTCAAGCCCAGCATTCAGCTCTGTGCTTACAGCTCAGAGCCTGGAGCCTGCTTCACATACTATGTCTCTCTGCCCCTCCCCCACTCACATTCTCTCTCAAAATTAAACATTAAAAAATTTTTTTCAATAAATAAGTTGGATTTAAATTTTACAAACTAAAGAAAAAGAAAAGCGGGGGAAAAAAAGAGAAAAGATCCCCTCCCTCTCACAACTCCTTTTCTATCTTCTCCATACATCTGGAAACTGAGTGTGTACTTTTTGGGCCTATGTGTATCTGGTATGGTGCCATCAAGGGCTGCAAACATTTTATCTCCACAACTGTATCTAAGCTTTTGAAGAATATGTACTAAGTTTTTCAAGTTCTATGTTGGCTAAAGCCACCACCACCACCCCCCTACATGCTTAGTATTTGTTGATTTAATGCATCCAGCCTTATTTGTCTGAATCTCTGTGGAGTACTTGACATGATTCCAGAGTTTTCTCCTCCCACACAGAAAATCAATCTGGCCCAGAATATTAGGAAGTGAAAACATCATTTCTCACCCTCTTTGTGAGCATCTCCCACCCGTTCTCTACTTCAGCCTGCCAAAATGTTTCAAATCCCTAAGGGCCCAGGAAAAGGCTGGGTTTGGGCAGCTGACAAGAGAGGGATGAAATGTTGATTAAGATGGGGAAAAAATAAAAAAGGGCCAGAGCCAGGATTCCTTTAAAAATATTTTAAAACTGAATTTCTAAAAGGAGCCTTGATTCTTGAAGTATGTTTATTTCCCCTCCAGCTCGGGAGAGTTTCCAAAGGAAGTTAAAACCAAAATACTTCCCAGTAGGAATAGGAGAGATTGGCTTGCCAAGTTTAGAATCCACTAATTCCCTGGGTCCTAGATTTTGAGAAGCAGTCACAGAGAATACCATTTCATTTTCCCCTGGGAAATACTCTCCAGTTTCAAAGCCTTCAAGTGTCCTAAGATATTAAGTTATATTCAAATAATACTTTATGAATGTTAATATTAATTAAAAACACAGGAGTTTTGTTTCCTGTCAATACACATGTTTGAAAACTGATGAGAAGGCTATTTGGTACAAATTTGAATTTTTTTTCAAATCCATAGTATGTAGAGAAAAAGGGAGGGGGTGATATTAAATTTTAAAACCATGTGCCTAGATTATAAGCAGCAATATTTATAGAAGTCTGTTCCTCTACACCCCCTCAAAACATCTGAAACTAATATTCTCAAATATCATTAGAAAATACCCCCATACCTATCCATGTACCCACTGTTCACCAACTAATAAACGCGAACATCAACCACCAAATTTGGTTGATCAGCCCTAATTTGTTCTCTGTCTATATTAAATTATAAAAATGTTTTCTCAATGACAGCGGCCTGCAAAGCTACATGTTAGGTTCTGTGGGAATATAAAAATGAATGACAGCCTCAGCCTTTCTGAGTCATAACTTATTCAGACCCCTGTAGCCATAAAAAAAAAAAAAGTAGAAAAGTAATGCAAAGCAGCATTTCACAAAACATGATTAATAGAGATACATACACTGTGATATGGAAGAAGAAACTCATGGACGTGTGGAAAGGTAAATAGAAACTCTAAATTCATCTGGGAGAATCTAGAAGGGCTTCTTGGAGAGCTGGCCTTTGATCAGTCAATAAGTAGACATGTTTTGCGGATGGGGACTTCAGGGACGTTTTCCAGACAGAACGAACCGTTAAAGAAAAACTTACAAAACAGAAAATATATTTTTAAGTGGGTTTAGCTGCATAATCAGTGGCAGTGCACAGAAGAGACAAGAGAAGACGTTTAAATGAGAAAGGTCAGCAAATGGCTGACAGAAAGTGTGAAACAATTAGGAATTGTAGCGGTAGGAATACACCGGCATCCCAATGGCCTTATGAGCGCCAGCTAAACCTGATTGTACTGATTGAATCTAAAGGGGCAAGTCCAGACTCTGATTCAGGGAGAAAATGAGATGCAGTTCTACAAGATTAATGGCATTTGCCACATTCAAGACACAAGGAAAGGGAAAAATAGATCAGAACCAGAGGCCCAGAGAGCACACCTGGAGACAGGATGGATTAAGATGTAGATTCTGGGAACCTCCAGGAGCAGCCTCGTCCTCGTCTAGGAAGGGACCACAGGGAATGATGCAGATGCTCTGCTGATTCAAGGCCAAGATACAATGACTCCCACGTCACTTGGACCACTATCTGGAAAAGCGATGGTTTTCTTGTCTACATAATGCAGAACAACTGGTCCCATTAACTTTTTGGCTTTGACTGATCCTTCCAGAATTTTATGGAACTGGCCTTCCTTTTATATGGATTCAGGAATGACTTTGCAAATGTCATAGCACATTTGGTTTTAACAACACGCTTTCTTCATAGGAATGGACTACTGGCACATATTTTAGATTCCACACACTGTATCTCAAGCCGTTTTTTATATTAGTTGCTTTGAAAACGGAAAATACTTTTAAGTGCCTTAGTTAAGAAACCGTTTCATAATCCTTTTGTACACATACTTGAAAAAATAGAAGATGTTATAGTTCTTAAACATAGTAAGAGGCTGAAGGTAGGGAAACCGGTTGGAAAACCAATAGCTGCATTTTACTGTACCCGATTTTCTTTTGTATCCATCTATAAAAGAATTTTCCTTGGTAGCTCATTTTAGACAGATGTTGACAGAAAAATTTCTGCCCAAATCCAAGTGCCCCTTTGCTACTTCCCAACCCTCTCTCATCCTGCATCCAAACTTCTAGTTAATTTCTACCATTTCTGTCCTCCAAAATCTGAAATCTATGTCCCTACATAATTTCATGATGGAATCGGTCATGTGCCCACAGTACACCAAGCAGTCTCTCCCCTCTTTCGGAACATATTCCAACATAGAAAAAGGAGAGGGATTATTTTATGAAAAGGAGTCTGGTTTTCTTGTAATAACACCCCACACACTCACTTCTTTCCCTGCCAGAATTCCCTAATGAAGAAGAAAAAAATACAAATGAGAATAGAGATGAAAGAGTGAATGAAGAATCAGTAGGACTAACAATGTTTCTCAAAATCCAGCTCACAAAAGGAGCCCAAAGAAAAGACACACACGGGACAAGGTAAGTGCAGGAAACAGCAAAAGATGTGAATGATGGGACGTAAGGCAATAAATACGAAGAGGGGTGAACAGTCAGACTGTGGTAATTGGCTATGATTACGAGGATAAAGAGTTCGGCCCTTACCTAAAGACCATTAGCTGTGTGCTGCTAAGACATTTCAAGCCTATTGGCCCCCATCTTTACTGAGATAGAACTGACACACAACATTGTGTGAGTGTGTCTAATACACGTATATATTGTGACATGACCACAATAGAGTTAGAAAATAAATAATGATGGGAGAGCCTGGGTGGCTCAGTCGGTGGAGCATCTGCCTTCGGCTCAGGTCATGAACTCGCAGTCTGTGAGTCTGAGCCCCACATCAGGCTCTGTGCTGACAGCTCAGAGCCTGGAGCCTGCTTCAGATTCGTATGTCTCTCTCTGCCCCTTCCCCACTCATACCCCATCTCTCTCTATCTCTCGAAAATAAATAAATGTTTAAGAAAAAAAGAAAATAGATAATGATGGTATATCTACCAATAGTACAATATCAATACTTAAAAATAAATTTTAGAGTATCTCAATATTCAAATATTATTCAGTTCAATAGTATCAACATACTATTCACACTATTCATTCAAAGCTATGAAAAAAAAAACCCAAAGATTTTGAAACAGGAGGTAAGAAATGCAGTAGGTCTAAAACAATCCTTATGTTCCTGACTGAGGCAAACCCTGAGATAAGACACTAGGGAAGAGATCACACCTGCGTAGATTAAGAGAGATAGGAACTTGAGTTCTAGGGGAGCTTGGGTAGCTCAGTCGGTTGAATGTCCAACTTTGGCTCAAGTCATGATCTGGGGTTTGAGCCCCGCATCAGGGTCTGTGCTGCCAGCGTGGAGCCTGGAGTCTGCTTCAGATTCTGTGTCTCCCTCCCTCTCTGCCCCTCCCCCACTCACATTCTGTTTCCTCTCCCTCTCTCTCTCTCCCCCCCTCAAAAATAAACATTTAAGAAAATTAAAGAGAAAAAAAGAACTTCAGTTCTAGTCCCAGCTCCACCATTTGTAAAAGGATGTTATTTTAGGCTTCATGTGGACAGAAGCATTTGTACTCAAATGTTAGAGAACATCCACCAGCTCTAGAGTTCTGATATGTTAACCTGTTCATATTCCTTTAATCCTCCTAAAATATCTTTATATTATAAGAAATATTTCATCTAAATTTCTTGGGTGGACAAACCGAAGAATCCGTACGTTAAAATGTCACTGTTTCAAAGGAAGAAAAGCTATCCCATTACATTCTTATTGTTCCAGGGGGGAAAAAATAGACCCAACTATCCCCTCTTTCACCCGCTAGTTCTTGTGAATTCCAAGTCTATGATTTCAGCTGCCTTTATTGGCCATCCAAAAGTCTGTGATTCACTACATAGTTTAGCATTTACATTTTAGACTCAAAATAGAATTCTGCCGGGCCCCTCTCTGCAGCTTTCATGTGCCCTAAATCCAGCCCGTCCCCAGGACAACCATTAGTATGGCCATCTGTTTCTAAAGTGCTGATGCACACCCCTCCCTGAGCTGTATCTCCAGAGTGAGGCAAGTGTTTGTAAGAAGGCAGAAGCCACCGCTCACATTTCACTTCTCAGCACTGCCTGCAATGCGTCTTCTCCCCCAGAGTAGTGCTTCCTCAAAGGACCTTTCTGTTGTAGGAGCTTTAAGGAGCCATTTTTCTAAGTCTTTTCACTTCCTAGAGGAATACCGTCCTTGAAATCAGATTTAGGGTGTTCCCACCCACCCCCCACCAGACAGA
>NW_027529173.1:5267056-5381400 GCF_008692635.1 Crocuta crocuta
ACAGAACACGTGGTTAAAACTTTGCTTCTTACTATTTTAAAATAAGAAGCATGAAATTTTTTAAAAATAGTATGGCAAGCATTCTCAACTACATGGTTAATATTCAATCCCTGAGACTCTAAATGCTTTCTTTTTCATAAAAAAAGTTTGTATGTTTACTGCTTAAAAGCTTTTAGCTATTAAAATTTTATAACTAAGCTAAAGGTTTCTGGCCAATTTAATCCCATCATTTTAACTTAGAAACAAGAGTAATGAGAAGCTGGCGGCAAGGTTCGAAGAATAAGCAGAATTTTCAGGCTGTAAAAGGAACAAGAGATGATTTTTTCATCATTTTCTTTCACTAGACATGGATTTTAGACCCCTCCTCGAAGAGATATTAAGTGTAGGTGATACTTAAGAAAATAACATAAAAATACAAGCATAATGTAAATAAATAAGTGAATTATTTAAAAGCTGAGAAAAACTAAAATTAAGTGGGAGTTATTTTTATGTACTTAGAGCAATCATTTTATGTACATAATAGATAATAAAAATTAATTATTTCTAAATACATTCCAGAGAGCACAGAGGAACACATTACAAAATGTGCCAATATCCCAGACAGCACTGAAAAAAGAGTCCCATGTTACAATTTTCCAAGAGTTCAAACACAAAAAGACGTGGACATAAAGTAAGGCACAGGAAACCTATTATCAAATTTAAAACTCAGTCAAGGATACGATTCCCTGCCAAACCTAAATTCTAGAACACTTGGGGCGCCAAAATAGTGGACCCCATGTGCTGAACTGAGTGTGCAGGTGGAACCTCAATAAATTCCTGGATCAAAGTCAGGTGCATTGGATGTTTGAGTGACAAGTCTAAGAAAGGAAGCAGTCACCTCCTAGCTGAATCTGACTTGAGATTCAGAGTCTGGACTCATCAGGTTAGCACATGGGAGAAGCCCTCACAAGGCTATTTGCAGGAGCCTGGACCACCGGGAGACAACAAACTGAAGCTTTGTCCCCTGCTGTGCTTCAAAGAGACAGGATGCGATAGAAATCTGGTTCCATAAAGGCACATGAAACCCTTGTCAGAATAACCTTTGCAAAACGAAAACCAGCAATTGGCTAGTAACCATGACCAAGTGACAAAACCTTAGCATCAAAAGGGGGGAAGAGATGTTGAATATCCCAAGAAGGGCTGGTACTTCAACCAATACCGAGGTGGGCCTAGATGTGCATTTGGTCCTAGTTTAAAAGAAGGTTTAGGACACCTGAGTGGCTCAGTTGCTTAGGCGTCCGACTTCGGCTCAGGATCATGGTCTCACGGCCAGTAGGTTCGAGCCCCGCATTGGGCTCCAGGCTGACAGCTCAGAGCNGGGAGACAACAAACTGAAGCTTTGTCCCCTGCTGTGCTTCAAAGAGACAGGATGCGATAGAAATCTGGTTCCATAAAGGCACATGAAACCCTTGTCAGAATAACCTTTGCAAAACGAAAACCAGCAATTGGCTAGTAACCATGACCAAGTGACAAAACCTTAGCATCAAAAGGGGGGAAGAGATGTTGAATATCCCAAGAAGGGCTGGTACTTCAACCAATACCGAGGTGGGCCTAGATGTGCATTTGGTCCTAGTTTAAAAGAAGGTTTAGGACACCTGAGTGGCTCAGTTGCTTAGGCGTCCGACTTCGGCTCAGGATCATGGTCTCACGGCCAGTAGGTTCGAGCCCCGCATTGGGCTCCAGGCTGACAGCTCAGAGCCTGGAGCCTGCTCTGGATTCTGTGTCCCCCCACCTCTCGCTCTCTCTCTCTCTCTACCCCTTCTCTGCCTGCACTCTGTCTCTCTTAAAAATAAACATTAAAAAACTTAAAAAAAAAAATAAAAGGTTTTAAGAAGAACATAAAAACCAGTTTTATATATGCCCTGGGTCCATGCAGCATTGACACAGACCTCTAATACAGTATAAATCTAACAGAAAAGAGCCTTTCTTCCTCACTTTCATCGCACACGACCACGAAATTCTGACACCTTTACAACACAGGGGGACACCAAAGGGGACTGTGCCCGGAGGAGCAGGAGAGGCCCATGTAGTACCTCTGTGAGCACAAGAGAGGGTGCACAGCTCTGTGGAGGAATGCTGCACACATGATTTGCCTGCTTCCAAAAGTACCTAGAGGTGATGTTCAGGGAAATGGAGTTTCTGCATTAGCAGGTATGAATATTAAGCCAACAAAATATTAGTCAGTCTGTGACCTTATTTTTACCTGTAGGCTAATGAGCCTGAAGAAGCATTACTTACAGGCAATGCGTTAATGCAGTCTATTATAACTACCAACAGGTAACAAGGGAGCTACAATCATATACCCTTCGTGTCTGTCCACCTTCCTCCTAACACCCCTCCACAGAGTAGAGAAAAGTGCTCATCAGATTGGTCAGAAATGCAGATACTGAGGGGTCAGGGTGGCTCTGAGGCAGGCTCCCTATGCCTTACTATGATCCATCCCCTCTAAAAGAGCTCTTGCCGCCCGCTTGCAGAATTCATGAATGGAATTGGACTATCCATTTGAAAACACATTCTCATACTCACTCCCGGAATTCATACAACGCCATCTAGGGCTGTCCATCTCTCTCTGTCCCTGGCCACACAAAAATGTATGAGTCCTGAGTTTTAGAAATGGGGGGAGAAGGGTAGATGGAGGAGGAAGTTTAACTCGTTTCTCGTCTAAAGCCTAATACTCCACCTCGGCCTTTGACCAGAGTTCTTCTCTCCAATAGAGGATGTTTCTGTAGTTATTAATAGTAATCACTGCATCGCGCTTTTAGCCCATATGGAAGAAAAGTGACGGATGGGCAGGAATCATTTATATTCATCAAACATAGCAAGACCCACTGCTCTCATCCCCAGCGTAACAATGCCATGATAATTCCATTAATTCTAAGGAATGTCAAAATCTACATGAGGACGATTTAAGTAAGGACCTCAGGACTGTAGGATCACAGAGAACTTTTTTATCCTAAATCTGTATCAAAATAGTTCACCATTCTCCCTCCCATACAATACTGTGAATGGAAATATGACCTCTTGATGCCCCAGATCTGCCAAGAGAAATTCCCCCATGGCAATCTATTTATATTCTCACACCTCCGCTGAAAGAAATCCATTAACATGATTTCCTCAGAAGGCTTAAGAGCCAGGCTCCCACCTGCCACTATGTATCCATTACACACCTCAAACTCAAGTGCCTTATGTAAATCTATCCAGAGTATATATGTGGTTTTGACCACATGATATTAAAACAGTCATCCATCCTTGGGTGCCCGGATGGCTCGGTGAGCGGAGTGTGACTCTTGATTTCAGCTCAGGTCAGGATCCCAGGGTTGTGCTGGGCTCCATGCTGAGTGTCGAGCCTGTTTCAGATCCTCTCTCTCTTCCTTCCCCACTTGCTCTCTCTCTCCAAAAAATTTATTTAAAAAAAATGTCATCCATCTTATTTGCTCTTTGCCACATGCCAACAACACATCTCTACCCCTGTATTTTGTAAAATTCAACAGTTAGGCAGTGTTCCGTGAAATCCTTCAGTGTACCTACCCATTGTTGCTCTGGTTTCTACGTGCTATCCTATTTCTCTTCATCACTGAATTAAGCAAAAAGGTATTGAGTACCTGCTGTGCACCTTCTAGACACTCCACTAATTGTTGTAGAGATACAAATGTGGTGACTACAAAGCTTTTACACAGCAGGACTTGCTTAGAAACCATGCTTAGAGACCACGGTGATTTCACTAAGATGAACCACAGGGAGTCTTGCTGTGACTGGTGGCCAGACTGATGGCCATGATGACAGCAGCGTTCCCACGCCTGTCTCCACTCAGATGTTCACTGCAGTGTCTGGAGGTAACCTTGAAGCATTCCAGATGTTGGAAGTGTGCCTGCAGCAGATCCATGACTTGGTGCCACCTGACATGTTAGCCACCATAATTTATCACTAAACTTGAGCTTGGTCTGGAAAATCTGATTCCATTTTGGAATGCTGGCACTCGAACAGGAGTAACAAGAAACACACAAAACTTCCCTTCGTTGTGTTTTACATTCTTCTATTGCATCATCTTGTATTCTAACCACCTCATCATAGGATTCACATTGGGCTTCTGGTGATCCCCAAATCAACTCCAGAAAACTCACCCACTTAGCCCAAAACACACCCCCAAAACACAGTATGATATATGCTACCTTTTTAGAAGAATATGACATAGGAAACCTAAAAACATACATACAGCATAGTATTTAAAATAAATATAGTATTATAAAATATCTGTAGTTGAAATGAAATAATGGCTTGGGATTTTTCCAAATAATCTGACTACATTTGGGGAGACTGAACAGGGGTATAGATGACAAATGATTGCTCACATCTGGATAATTATTGAAGCTCACTGATGAATAAATCAGGCTCATCACCAGGCTTCCTCTTCTTTCTTCTTTTGCAGGTGTCTAATTTTCTATTATAAAATACTTTAGAAAAATGCTGGTACTACTGAGACATCTCACCTCTAACTCTACAGATGTTCAAAGTTACTCAAAGAACCAGTTGTTAATTTATCATAAAGGGTCCCTCAGGGCTTGTTTAAATGTTGCTATAGGAAGCATGTATTAATCAACAAACGTTTGAGTTGCTTTTATGTGTAAGCACCGGTGGGAATTAAAGATGAATCAGATGTAGATTCAGTTCTCACACAGCTTTGAGCCTAATAAAGAAGGCAGAGCTTGAATATGTGCAAGAATAAAACAATTATGTGGTAAGTGCCACAGACAAATTTCTATGAGAGAGAGTTACATGATTTTAATAGTACATCCAAGATGGAGAGAGATGGCCGCACTCCCAATCACAGGCACTACGACGAGGTGACTGTGAAAGCCAGATCTCCCACCAAAATGAGTTTCCCATATCCTTCGTGTGTGTGTGCGCGCGCACGCGCACATGCATGCACATACACAGATACAGAGAAAAGATAAGGACACCCAAAATCTAAAGCAGAGAATTTGATCCAAAAATATGTAAAACTCCTAGCTGTGCCAAGGTTGTTAGACTAGAAGCAAAACATTCCTTTAGGCTGAAGACAGGGCTAAGTCCACCCACTTCTATGTGCTCCAGTCTAGGAAGAGGTGGAGTAACTCACTCTGCCCCATTTTCCTCAGCACACACCCTGACCTAGGTCCGCTAGATTGTAACACTTAGAATGAGAAGAATCCAAAAGAGATCAATGTAAGCGAAAGCATGTTAAGGAAAGAAGGCATTTTTTTTCCTTCAGGCCATGAACAATAGTCAAAACAATTCAGTGCAGGTCTTTCTGCTGGGTTTTCCCTGGGCTCACTGGGTAGAGGGGTAGGGGGTAAGTGGGGCAACTTGTCCACTTCCAAACAGAAGCAAGTCCCAGAGTTCTTCTTAGCTTCATGAGACAAAAACAGAAAATGAATCCAAAATGAGAGTTCATCACAAGAGAGAAGCCTTAACTCTAAAAAGATAAAGTCTAATTAACAAGTCATGTATAAACACTTGCACTTTTAACCTTCTCCATTTTTACATTAAAATGCTTATGCCCAGTGCTGTTTTCCTATAATGACTCTAAGGAATTCATTTTGTCCTTGACCCAGGTCACTGTCACTCGTCTCCTCTTCCTGACTTAGAAATGACAGAAAGAGCAGATGAAAAATCTTGATCTCCCATTGCAGCAACAGGCAGAGCACTGAATGAGGTATTTGTCTCCTCTTGAAATCCTTCATGTCTCATAACTGTTTCCTTTGTGCATTTTTATCCTTCCTATAGGCAATTAAAAAGAACATTTTTAATGGCTCCCAGTATTTCTGACCTGATTCAGAATCTTAATTCAGTTTTATATACTTTTGAATTTAACACACACGCTTATTCTATGTGCAAGAATGAACCAATTTCAACATTCAGTGATCCATGACTCTGTCTGAAAGGCTTCTAGCCATCCTAGTATATTCACTGTACAGACTCAGTACATTACCATAAACGTATGAAATGAGATCATATATTTTCAATTACTTCATTCATGAAAATGCCTTCAGCTCCCCATTGTAAGCCCAGCTGTTTGTTTCATATTACAGCTCAAGAGCCAAGTTTCAAGGGCAATGAAAGTTTTGCTATGTATCACTGTCTAAAAGACAATAGCAGATCAATTAAGTAAAACTCTGGGATTTACAGGCATCCCAGTGTAAAATCTCCCACATGTCAAGGGTAATATTTCAACACTTATGAAATGATTTAAAAAAAAAAAACATATGGAATGGTTGAAGGTTGCTGACGGTGTTTTTGTTTTGTTTTGGCTATAAAACCAAGTCATCAGGAAGATAATATATATCCGCCTGAAAAGGAAAATGAAAGATAGTGAATCATGTTGTAGGTGTTGTCCAGCAGACACAAGTGAATCCTGTGTCCATGTGAACCAAAACCCTTAAAAAGAGTAATTCACATCTCTGCTCAAGAATATAAAAGGACGGGGAATCCATTTCTGTTTTAGACTCAATGCATACAGTTTTAGCTGTCACTTTTACACTGGAATGCAGACAGTGAGAGAGAGTGGCAACCTATTTAGTCTTGGGGCTGCTATCATTGCAGACACTATACCTACTCCTGTTGGAGAAAATCAACTCAAGCTATGCTTACGTAGCTAGAAGAAGGTGTGCATGAAATAGGACGAGAGGGAGAAAAGCAGGAAATAAATAGAACTCCCACAACCTGAATTGAACACAGGTTACAGAGAGCTAGACAATCCAGTTGTCCATAGGAACTCACAGGATCTCCCCTACACATTGCCTGCAGGGGCAGCAATAAAGACAGAGAAATTCACAAGGTTGGTTAGTTACAGTGAGTAAATTCTCCAGTTGAGTGGAACTGAGTATGAGGAGTGTGTTTAGGGAAAGCATTAGGAAGGGTCCCCGGGATAAGAAGGGTGATATAACTCCTTCCATAACTTCATGAGAAACACATACAAAGCTACCTTACTAGGATAAAATAATAGCCTCTGGCACCAGGGTCACAGGTAAAATGTCGAGTTTAACTAATGAGCACTTCATTGAGAAAATATTTGTTATATAGGCACATTCACTACCTCTGATTTTATTCCAATAATACTGAAATTAAGTACCAGAATGCTGTTCATTTTATCAAAGTAAATAATACCTAGAAAAGTCATTATACCTATCACAAATAAATTTTGTAATAATCCCCCACAAAGAACCAACTACCTTAAATCAGTATACCAATTTTGATGTTCCCTACATACAAGAGTAATTAACCACATCCATGCTAGCCAATTTACTATCACTACAGCCTTACATTTAAAACGTTCTCAAACTTTAAAAACTAGGAAACTAAAGTAACAGAGCTCACTGTAACTAACCAACCTTGTGAATTTGTCTTTATCGCTGCCCCTGCAGGCAATCTTTTTATAGTTGTTTGCTTTAGCAGGGTGAAAGTTCAGTTTTAGCTCCTGGACTTCTCACTTGTCTCTGGAGACATGCATTCGAATTCTCCTCTCCACCTGTTCTTTAAAAGGATGTTTTTTAACAATGTAGTTGTTCAGTTTTTATTTCCTGGCACAGTCACAAGAAAAAAAAAGCTGAGAAAAATAAAACCACAGGATTTTTCTGACAAATATGCAAAATCCAATGAGGTCTTCTTTTACAATCTAAGACTCTAATTCATTAGTAGGTCTAACCCTTGTTGCAGCTAACCTCCTTTGAATCTTCCTGTTTATATACAAGTTAAAATGTTTAGAATGCTACAGATTTTACTTTACCTAATCTTAGCTAAGGAACGAAAACTACATAAACAGGAAGACTGAAAAAAAATCGTATTAAGTAGACTGAGGTTAGATGTGCCAATGAAGTAAGCCTCAGATTTGGAAAAGACAGTGACTAGCTATTGTGAGTGTGTGTGTGTATATACATATATATACATATACATATATATACATATACATATATATGTATTCATATACATACATATATATATATTCATTTTTTCTTTATAAATCACATTATTTTTTTATCATAGAGAGAAAGAATGCAAGCAGGGGAGAGGGACAGGGGGAGAGAGACACAGAGACAGAGACAGAAGGAGAGAGAGAGAGAGAGAGAGAATCTCAGGCAATCTCCATGCCCAGCATGGGGCCCAAAACAGGGCCCAATCTCCCAAGACTGCGATCATTTGACTGTTGAGCCAAAATCAAGAGTCAGAGGCTCAACTGACTGAGAAACCCAGGGACCCCTTATAGACCATTTTAAAACAATGTGTGTATAATTGAACCATTTTTAAGGAGAGTAGTGTAGTGATTTCTTACATGAATATTATAATACACATAGAATCTCAACATCATCCATCACTTAAAAAATTACTGTAACTATAAAATTAAAATATCTGATCAGACTCTAATCTCTGATTATGTTTATACTAAACCTATGTCAAATTCATCCTAAAAATGAGGAAAGCTTTTTGCATGGATAAGCTCCTTTAGACATGCCCATGACTTTGTTATTGTTATCCTTGGTACTCATTTCGTATAATGCCTAATACAGTCCTTGATGATGTACAAGTTCAGATAATATCTGATATATTTTTAACAGTTGCAATCTACCAGACCATTCCAAAAACTAAATTTCAGGAATCACAGAGCATGAAGAGAACTCACATTTGGAGGATGTGAAGGAAGACTTGCATGTCTACTTACATATACAATGCTATTTCATATTTCGATGAGCTCATTTAAACTCTACTGTGTAGTACCTATGATGGCTAGAGTGGCTAAAGAGATATTCTAAATTCTTCTTCCAAATAGTGACAGTATCTGAAAAGGTAGGGTTTCTTTTACATTTTCTTTATCCAAGTTATTTTGTTTTTTTTAATGTACAAATAGCTATGCCATCTCTCCAGCATGAAATTCTGGTAGGACTTGAGAATTTGAGAAAAATAGCGACATATAAAAAATAAAAGTAAACTGTAAATTCCTAGTAGCAATGTGTCAATTCCAAATGTAGAACAGCACAGAAACTTAATTCATTCAAGTGAAGTTTATAATTTTTCAGCCAGTTTCCAAAACTTAGCCTGTCTTATATTAACAGAAAGAACTTGATTAGAATTGATAATGGAATAAAATTAAGTCTCCTTATCTAAGTAAATGTGATGCATCTCCACTTACTGAAATCTTTTATTCTCCTCAGTGAAGATTTGTAGCTTAAAGATTATTCTTAGTCATTTAAAATTTTTAATGTATTTTAACCCACAGTATTTCTCACATATTGCTTATAAACTGAGGACGTATCTACTGCTATTTCATCTTATGAAGCAATCCCTTTGTCTCTTTGTTAGTTTCAGTTGATTTTCTTGCCTTTTCAAAGAAAAAGAGAGGTGCAATTACCAATACTTTTTTCTTCTGGATCCACTGTTAGTCATAGTTCTTATAGCATTGATTTGAATTTCTCAAATGCAATGAAATGACAGTGGTGATAAAAATAATACATTTTATGTTTCACTATATAGTATTTTTTTATCTCTCATTTTAAGTTAAATATTCCTTACCATATCAAAAAAAAAAAAAAACTCTCTTCCTAACCTACTGAGACTTTTCATCCAGAATTGATACTGAATATAATTCAATGTTTTCACCATCTATTGAGATAATTATTTTTCTCATGCAAAATTTTTGTTTATTTATTTATTTTGAGAGAGAGAGGGAGAGGGAGGGAGGGAGGAGCAGAAAGAGAGGGAGAGAGAGCATCCCAAGCAGCCTCCACGCTCATAGCACAGAGCCTGACATAGGCTTCATCCCACAAACTGTGAGATCATGACCTGAGCAAAAATCAAGAGTCAGACACTGAGCCACGCAGGCAACCCGTCTCACGTGAATTTTTAACATGACTAATTTTTGTCCTATTTTCCTAATGTTGAATTGTCCTGGAGTTAATGGGCTTTACATTACCTGGTTCATAAAGTAACCAGCTTTTACATAACGTTCTTCTGTTTGCAGAAGTTTACACATTTTTCAAACTGTGAATCCCAAGTTACAAGACAGAAAAGCTTCTTCAGCCTCCCCTGCAAGGAGAAGTCCCAATACATAACCAGGTTCAGCCAAATTCACAAACGCCATTGAGAAGCAAGTACTGCATAAGCTCCAGTGTGGAAAGGACGGTTGCTGGGAAGGCCAATTCAAAAGCAGCACTGGCCAGACTCCTGCTCCATCCG
Source organism: Crocuta crocuta (assembly GCF_008692635.1). NCBI lineage: Eukaryota > Metazoa > Chordata > Mammalia > Carnivora > Hyaenidae > Crocuta > Crocuta crocuta. The sequence goes on from NW_027529173.1 coordinate 5,277,299, forward strand.
TATCAATAGCGCAGCCATGAAACACAAGCCCGGCAGCAAGACCCGGAAATCTTCCCCGGAGCCACCTGGCCGCTGGGCAAAGGCACCAGCCCCAGCCTGCAGAGCCTCTGCTCCCATGATTTCTTTAAGCTACATTTAGAAACTTCATTTCTGTGCAAGTCACAGTGGATTCTGTTGTTGCAGTTAAGATGTGACTGAATTAATTTATGGAGGACTTCAGCTTGCTAACATTTTATTAAGGATGTTTTTTTACAAAGTATATTTTAAAAAGGGATCGGTGATTTTCTTTGTTGTGGGGAAATAGGGAAGAAGTTATTTTTGTTAAAAGTGAATATTAAACTCTGGTAAAATTAATTGATAGGAGACTTTGGTGAAATTCAAGACAGTTACCTTTTTTTCCACCCTGGAACAGCTTAAATAGCTTGTGGATTATTTATCCCTTAAATATTTGACAGAAATTCCCCTATATAAATTTCTTTCATTTTTATACCATATATATTGGCCTATTCATGTATTTTTAATTTCCTGAAACATTTTAGAGAATTTAATATTTTCTTGTAAGAAATATTTCATTCACTTTTTTATATTGGCAAAAAACCTCAATTTCTTATTTTCTCTTTATCTGACTATATCTACTATAAAGCATTTATCAATTTACCTCCCTTTTTTCAGGTAGTTTTCCTGGAAATTTTTCTATTTTATTGTCCTCTCCCATTTTTAAAATCGAGTTCTAGTAAGGAGAAAAATGGTAGAGAATTGTAATGATAATAAAGTCATTCCTCTGCAAACTTGCTTCTCACATATATAATTATACTTGATTATTGTTCCAAAAGAACAACCACAACCATGTGAGACCTATGTAAGAGAAGGATGTTCTCAGAGAGGCTGGAACTTGCCAAGGTGACCAAGATCAACTGCCCATTTCTGATGCAGACTCTTCTCACTCCTGATTTTTGCACGTATATTCAAATAATATTATTAGGGCTACTACCATTGGTTGATATTTCTACATATTACATGTATAAATGTTATAATGCCTTCTTATTTGGATCTCACTTAATAATACAAAAAAAAAAACACTTTGGGAGTATAATTATTTCTCCCATAACTGAAATACTGATAATAGTTAATTTACCTCAGGCAAGGGAAGCCTGGAACAGAGGCCTTGTTGTTCCAAATTTAAAGAATGAAATAATCTTTCATATCTCCTTCTCAAAACNATAATGTCTCATTTCTTTGTTAAGGACAAAAATTGCAACCGATGCTTACTAAAATAGCAAGAAAAACTTTATTCAAGACTATTGCAACAGGGTCAAGATTTATAATAGGGAAGAAAAATTGAACTCAACTCCTGTGAAACAAAAGGCAGGAACTATTTTAAATTCTGGGGCCAGCTTGAGGAGGGAGGTTGGACACTGTAATCAGGCCTTCTGTATTTTCTAATTGGTGCGTATCAAAGTTAGATTCCTACCATCACATAGCGACTTAGAGGTAGGAGCCCCTTATGTTTTTGATGATTACATTTCAAAGAGCTGGCTCTCAAGTTGGATAAAGACATTAGTGGATTGAAGAAAATTTACATTTCAAAGGCAGAGAAAGAATTTACAATGGAAAGATTTCTAACATAAATATTCTAAGAAAAGGGAAATCAGAGAATAACAGTCTTGACTAAAACTGTCTAAAGTTTAGTCAAGCTAAGAGGAACATTAAGACTGTATTGGTCTTCTTTGTCTTTCTAGAACAGATAAATCTGCTCCAGACCTCATCTACTTGTCTGTCAAAAAATTCTAAGTTAGATGTGGTTTGGGAGAGAAGCTTCCTCTCCTCAGTCTTTTTGAAAGAATCTCAAATATTTAACTAAACTTAGAACATATGGGGAGAGGTATCTATGTTCATTCCAAACTGGACACCACTGACATGCTCGCTGCCTAGTTTCTCATGGTCACTTACTAGAAACCTCAGAGCTCCTCATTGTCCTTGCCCATCTGTCACCTGGGAATTCTTCATTGACCTTCCAAATCACAGCCCTTGGCAATCCTCAGACTGTGCCAACAATCTCACTATAGTTCATGATCTGCCACATGACTCACAAGCCCCACAGGAAAAAAAAAAATTCTAGTATCAAGGAAAACTACAAGGAAAATGTTTCTCTCTGAAGAGTGGTCTCCTTTTGTTTTCCACATCCTCAGCTTTTCCAATAACAAAAGCATAAGTGAAGATTATTTTTTGAGGAACTGGCAACTTTAGCTCTTGGTCAACACAAAAACCATAAAGAAGGACCTTGGCATACAAGTTTTGGCTACCCTGAGATGCAAAAGTGGTATTTCCTTACATTTTTTCCAGATGCTATAGTAGAAAATGAAACAGAAAGTACCACAGAGTATGCTGTTGTTTATATGTTTAACTTTACCTAGAAATAAATAAAATTGATTCATAAGACAAGGAGTTAAGATGGCACAGTAGTATGGGGACTCTGAGCTTGTCACATGTCTGAAATGCAGCTCAATCAGCATAAAATCGTGTTGAACACCTAGCAAATTGATCTGAGGATTAATGCAACGATCTGCATAAATTGAGCCAGAGAACTTGGCAGGTATGTGGTGCAGAGAGATGACTTGGAGGAAAGAAAAGCCACGGAGTCATGGAGAGTAGGGAGCTGTTTTCACAGAGAAAAGAGAGAGAGAAAGAACAAGGGGCAGAGTGCGGTGTATCAGGATCATGCAGGAAAAGTGCTCCCCTCGAAAGTAACTGGAGAAAGGGAAAAGTGAAAATACTCACAGAAATCTGTTCCCTGAAACCACTAAGGAGGAGAAAGGAGAGGATTTCAATACTGCCAGGATTCTATGAAAAGTAGAGTGCAGACTCTGAAGGATTGGAGCTCAGTGCCTGGTAATGGCCAGGTGAGGAAGTAGGACGAATCCCCAGAAGCAGGCAGTGTGGTCTGAGGGGCCTGTGTGCATACAGGGAGAGACAATTTCCCTGCTTGGAGTGTATTGGTAAAGGCCGTGCAGACTCCCTGCTGGCAAAAGTCCCAGCAGATCCCAAAGAGCAGCCATATTTGCTGGTACAGGGACAAAGATGCCAGAGCGTGGCAAAATATGGCACTGGCTGTGTGTTGCGATTTGCCATAATCTCTGAAAATCTGCTGCTGCACTTTGCATAAATGTTTTCTGGGAGGAAAAATGGCACCCACCCATTGCTCATGGACACCCTCCACTGGAGAGGCACGGGTCCAAGTCCCAGGGGACACTGTCCCATCTAAGATAAAACTCTGTAGGGAGGCACTGTGTGGCAGGCAGACAGCTTAGACACACAAGATGGAGATGGAGAATGAAAGAAAGCCTGAGACCAAGGAGGGGTGCTTGATCAAATGTGTGTGAGAGCACAAAATTTCGCATCACAGACTAGAGAGCCATTTTCACCTCTAGCATGCATGCACACAGATAGACCCCAGTGAGCTAGGCAGCACCACCAAGTAGAGAATGGAACCGCTACACAAAGACCTGCCAAACTGCACCCTCCAGGCACATCCCCCAGAAGATCAGCACAAACCCTTCCCATCAGCTTAGCCTACAGAATACAGTGTTCTGCAAAGTTTCAGTTCTAGGGGAAACTGGGTGTAACTTCATTTGGGGTTGCATTCTGTTTGTTTATTTTGCTTTTGCTTCTGTTTTGCTTATGTTGTTTTCTTTCTTCTTTTTTACTGAGATACACAAAGAGCAATTTTTTAAATTTTTTATTCTATTTTATTTTCTTAATTTTATTTTGCTCTATTTAGTTAAATTTTTTAATGTTTAAAATTTTTAATTTTTTTCTTTCTCTTTTCTCTCTTTTGTATCAAGTTTCTCTCAACAAGCAAACCAAAACAAACCTAGCATCTAGCTTACTTTACTTGAATTTGATTTGTTTAGTTTTAATTTTTTAGTTTCTGTTTTTAATTTTATTTTTTCTCCTCCTCCAAGATGACAAGATGGAGAAATTCACCCCCCAAAAAAGAAGAGGAAGAAATAATGGCCAGGGATTTAATCAGCACAGATATAAGTAAGATGTCCAAACTAGAACTTAAAACCATGATTATAAGCATACTAGCTGGAGTTGAAAAAAAGCATAGCATCCCTTTCTGTAGAGATAAAGGAACTAAAATCAAGTCATGCCAAAATTAAAAATACTATGACTGAGATACAACCTCAAACGTATGTCACGACGGCAAGGATGGGTGAAGCAGAGCAGTGAAACAGTGATATAGAAGAAAAATTATGGAAAACAATGAAACAGAAAAGGAGGGAAACAAAGGCAAAAGATCATGATGCAAAACTTAGAGAACCCAGAGACTTAGTAAAGTGGAGTAACACTGGGGTGCCTGAGTGGCTCAGTCAGTTAAGCATTCAACTTTGGCTCAGGTCACGATCTCACAGTTCATGGGTGCAAGTGCCTCATCAGGCTCTGTGCAAACAGCTTGGAACCTGGAGCCTGCTTCAGATTTTGTGTCTCCCTCTCTCTCTGCCCCTCCTCTACTCATTCTTTGTCTCTCTCTCTCTCAAAAATAAATATCAAGAAAAGTTGTTAAAGAGGAATAACATGCATAAAATAGGCGTCGCAGAGGATGAAGAAAGAGAAAAGTGGGCAGAAGGTTTATGTGACTAAATTATAGCTGAAAACTTTCCTAATCTGGGGAAGGACACAGACATTAAAATCCAAGAACTCCCCTTAGAGTCAACAAAAGCCAACCATCACCCAGGCATATCATAGTCAAATTCACAAAATACACAGGAAAGGGAAGATTTATGAAACAAGCAAGGGGAAAAAAAGTCCTTAACCTACAAGAAAAGACAGATCAGATTCATAGCAGATCAGTCCACAGAAACCTCACAGGCCACAAAGGAGTAGCAGGATATGTTCAAAGACCAAAAGCAACAAAGACTAGAAAGCACCAGAGAACATCACCAGAAACACCAACTCTATAGGCAACACAATGATACTAAATTCATATCTTTAAATAATCACTCTAAATGTCAGTGGACTAAATGCCCCAATCAGAAACATAAGGTATCAGAATGAGTAAGAAAACAAAATTCAGCTATAACCATCTGACAACGGATTCATTTCAGACCTAAAGACACCTTCAGATTGAAAGCAAGGGGATAGAAAACAATCTATCAGGCTAACAGACATCAAAAGAAAGCAGAGTAGCCATGCTTATATCAGATGAACTAGATTTTAAAACAAAGACTGTAACACGAGATAAAGAAGGGCATTATATCATAAGGGGTCTATCCATGAAGATCTAACAACTGTAAATCTTTATGTCTCCAACTTGAAAGCACCCAAAAATATAACTCAATTTATCTCAAACATAAATAAACTCTTTGATAGTAATACAGTAATAATAGGGAAATTTAACACCCCACTTACAGCAATGGACAAGTCCTCTAAGTAGAAAATCAAAAAGGAAACAAAGGTTTTAAGTGACATACTGGACTGGATGGACTTAACAGATATATTCAGAACATTTCATCTGAAAGCAGCAAAATATCCATTCTTCTTAAGTGCCCATGGAACATTCTCCAGAACAGATCACATACTGGATTACGATTCAGCCCTCGACAACTACAAAAAGACTGAAATCATACCATGCATATTTTCAGACACAACGCTATGAAACTTGAAATCAACTACAAAAAATAATTCGGAAAGACAATAACTACCTGGAGATTAAGCACCACCCTACTAAAGAATGAATGTGGTTGGCACAAAAACAGACACACATCCAATGGAATAGAGTAGAGAACTCAGAATTGGACCCACAAATGTATGGCCAACTAATCTTTGACAAAGCAGAAAAGAGTATCCAATGGAAAAAAGACAGCCTCTTTAACAGATGGTGCTGGGAGAACTGGACAGCAGAAGAATGAAACTAGACCACTTTCTTTCACCATACACAAAAATAGACTCAAAATGGATGAAAGACGTAAATGTGAGACAGGAAACCATCAAAACCCTAGAGGAGAAAGCAGGCAACAACGTTTTTGACCTCAGCCACAGCAATTTCTTACTCAACACATCTCCAAGGGCAAGGGAATTAAAAGCAAAAATGAACTTTTGGGATCCCATCAAGGTAAACAGCATCTACACTACAAAGGAAACAATCAATGTAACTAAAAGGCAACTGACATAATGGGAAAAGATAATTGCAAATGACATATCAGGCTAGTATCCAAAATCTATGAAGAACTCACCAAACTCCACATATGAAAAACAAATACTCCAGTGANCATAACTAAAAGGCAACCGACATAATGGGAAAAGATAATTGCAAATGACATATCAGGCTAGTATCCAAAATCTATGAAGAACTCACCAAACTCCACATATGAAAAACAAATACTCCAGTGAAGAAATGGGCAGAAGACATGAGCAGACACTTCTCCAAAGAGGACATCCAGATGGCCAACAGACACATGAAATGATGCTCAACGTCACTCATCATGAGGGAAATACAAATCAAAACCACACTGAGGCACCACCTCATGCCAGTCAGAGGTGCTAAAATGAACAAATCAGAAGACTATATACATGGCAATGAGAAAGAATGAAATCTGGCCATGTGTAGCACATGGATGGAATCTGAGGTGTTATGCTGGGCGAAATAAGTCAGGCAGAGAAGGACAGCTACCATATGTTTGCACATATAGGAGGATTAGNGAGCACTGGGTGTTATATGGAAACCAACTTGACAACTATTAAAAACAAAAAGACTATAGATGCTGGCAAGGATGTGGAGAAATTAGAACCGTCTTGCACTGTTGGTGAGAATGCAAACTGATGCAGTCTCTCTGGAAAGCAATGTGGAGGTTCCTCAAAAAATTAAAAATCGAGCTCCCCTAGGACCCAGCAATAGCATTGCTAGGAATGTACCCAAGGGATACAGGAGTGCTGATGCATAGGGGCACATGTACCCCAGTGTTCATAGCAGCACTCTCAACAATAGCCAAATCATGGAAAGAGCCTAAATGTTCATCAACTGATGAATGGATCAAGAAGATGTGGTTTATGGGGCGCCTGGGTGGCTCAGTCAGTTAAGCCTCCGACTTCGGCTCAGGTCTTGATCTCACGGTTCGTGGGTTTGAGCCCCGCGTCGGGCTCTGTGCTGGCAGCTCAGAGCCTGGAGCCCACTTCTGATTCTGTGTCTCCTTCTCTCTCTGACCCTCCCCTGCTCATGTCCTCTCTCTCTCTCTCAGAAAAAAATTTTTAAAAAACATTTAAAAAAAAGAAGATGTGGTTTATATATACAATGGAATACTACTTGGTGATGAGAAATGAAATATTGTCATTTACAACAATGTGGATGGAACTGGAGGGTATTATGCTAAGTGAAATAAGTCAGTCAGAGAAAGACAGATACCATATGTTTTCACTCGTATGTGGATCTTGTGAAACTTGGCAGAAGTCCGTGGGGGAGGGAAAGGGGAAAAAATGGTTACAAACACAAAGGGAGGAAGGCAAACCATAAGAGATTCTTAAATACAGAGAACATACTGAAGTCAGATGGGAGGTGGGGGAGAGGGGAAAGTGGGTGATGGGCATTGAGGAGAGCACTTGTTGGGATGAGCACTGGGTGTTGTAAGGAAGCCAACTTGACTATAAATTATATTCAATATATAAATAAATCTTTAAAATAAAATAAATTTTTAATGATTTTTTCATTTGTTTCCATTCTTATGTGTTTTCTGTGATCTCCAAGAAAAACATGAACTTCTTTTGAATTACAAAATATTAAGTATATCATTAATGAAAGAAGGTGGGATAAGCTTTATAGCAATAATTTTATCACTCTCAGAAAATGTATCTTTTTAGAAGACCTGAAATGATGTGCTAATGTAAGATTTAGGCATAGCAAATCAAATTTTTTTCCATAATAATCTAATTTGCAATTGCCTTAGGGAAAATCCAATGGTGACAAGTCACAGAAACTTAAATGTGTTCTGGGATATACTAGAATAAGAAATCTCTACTAATAATCTTATGTATGTCTCTAACAAAAGAATATCTGTTGCACAGATGTTTCCATCTGTTGTCCACACTATGTTCTGAGCCATCATTACAGTCTCATCAATGGGAATAGATGAATAGTCAATATTCATCTAATAGACTATGTCTTCTCCTTAAAACTATGCTTCAGATAGTGTAGAAAGTTTTATGTTCTAAGGGGAAATAGTCATATAAAACAGTTGCTGAGAAGAAAATAGAGCTAACATATTATGAAGAAGTTTCTCAAGTTCACATTTTCAATCTGTGTCCAAATTTTTTCTTTCCTAGGGCTTGTCCCTGAGTTCTTGCACCAAAGCTTCCAATTACCTAAAAGAAAGTCCTTTCTAGACTAGATGATAACAGGTTTTTTTTAAAGGATAACACTTCTTTTTACCTCTTGTTAATGTTATAGATATATTTGCTTAAATTTCAGGTAGAATGTTGCAGTTCTTACAATCTTATTCCTGAAATGTGATTAAGAAGAACAGCTTTAGAATGGCTAGTGATACTAAAAATAGCTACTTTTTATTTTTAGTATTCAAGAAACTTGAAAAGCTGATCCCTAAATTCCATTTCCTAACTGTATAATATATACTGGTCGATCTACAATTTAAAGTCAGTTCATTTAAAAAATAAAAATGAAATGATATACAGCTCCAGAGGATATCAGTGCCATATCCAGAGCAAGGTTAAGAGCTACATTTCCTTGAGAACTAAGAGGCACTGATGCAACATCTTGGGGTGTTCACTGGGAAGAAAAATCTTCCTGCCCATTGAGAAGAGGGTTTTGTGACAGTTTCTCCAGGACAGTTTTCTGTCTTTTTGTTGGTTTCTTTCTTTCTTTCTTTCTTTCTTTCTTTCTTTCTTTCTTTCTTCTTTCTTTCTTTCTTTCTTTCCTTCCTTCCTTCCTTCCTTCCTTCATTCTGAGAGAAAGAGGGCAAGCATGTAAGCTGGGAAGGGGCAAAAGGAGAAGTAGACACAGAGGGATAGAGAGAGGGAGAAAATCCCAAGCAGGCTTCATGCCCAGCGTGGAGTCTAATGTGGGGCTCAATCTTATGACCAAGAAATCATGACCTGAGCCAAAATCAAGAGTCAGATGCTCAACGGACTGAGCCCCCCAGGCACCCCTCTCCAGGATATTTTTCTCAATAGACACTCTCAATAGAACACTCTAAGATGGAGGTGTAGGAAGATCATGAACTCACCTTGTCCTACAGACACACCGCATCTACAGCTACATATGTATCAATTCCACTCTGAAAAAGGCCTGAAAACCAGGTAAAGAGCTATTCTGCTAAAAAAAACAAATGGCCACAATGAGACTGTAGAAGAGGCAGAGACATGGAACCCATGATCAGGAATTATCTCATAAACACAGAGTTTCTCCTTGAGGAGTTAGGGGCTCATACCCCCTATCAGGAATCCAAACCCTTGAGATCTGCACTTGAGAGAAAATCACCCAAAACATTTGGCTCTGAAAACCAGGAAGGCTTATGTCTAAAAGACCCAAGAGGCTGTGAGGAATGAGAAGTCCAATCATAAAGGATTTATATGCAGACTTAATCACCTGGGTACCCAGCCTAAAAGTAGCACTGTGAAAGTGCTTAACCACAGGCAAAGAAGATTCAGTAGCTTACCTTTAAGTATCTGCCTGAGATGCAGGGGTCTGGTAGGACTGTCTCCAGAGAAGGAGGCACTGGCAGCTGTCATTTGTGCATGTTTACTTCACACTGCTAGCACTACTGGGTGTCATTTTTACACTCCCTTTACGTTGGTAACACTGTCCGGCTTGTCCTCCCCTGACTATGCACACTCTTGTAGCCCAGCTTCAGCCAGCAGGCTCATTTCAGCCCCAAGCTCCTCTGTGGCCCTGCTGAAGTCAACCAGTACAGGCAATCCATCCAGAAGCATACTGGACTGCCTGACTCTGGTGACAATGGGGACTTGAGTTGTAGGTCCTCAAGGTCTGAAACAGTAAGAGAGATAATTCTTGGCAAGTTACCAATCCCAGGGCCTGTCATAGATATCACACTGAAACACATTCCCACTTCATCCTGTGAAATAGGCCTAGAGCTTCAGCATGAGGGTCTGGCTTCAGATATGCAACTCATCTATAAACTATGGAGAAATTCTCAGAAAATGTAATCCTGGAGATGGCAGCTTGATGCTCTCCTTCATCGGCACTACACTTTGCTTGTACCTCCCAGAAAGGAGTTTATACACTATCCTGATACTCTGATTTTTCCAACTGTCACCAAGAGGACACCTCCAAATTACCTGGGCTAGAGCCCAGCAGGGCTTATGCCTGGTTTCACACGACAGTATATATCTGCATACTGTAAAATGTGTTGCTTGTGGGTCTGTTTTCAAATCAGTATGAAACTCAATTCTGACAGAGATCCCTTTATTTGAAATACGGACAGGACTTGGCAGGACTTCAATAACTGGGACCGATCAAGAATAAATCAGGCTGCTTAGAAAATCCCAAAAGTCTGAGAGGCAACAAAGAACTAGGGCAAGGTCAAATAAAAAGACTTATCACTTACACAAGACCCCTCCTTCAAGATTGGAAGAGGTAGAGCTGTTTTATCTAATACCTAGAAACAAACAGAGAAAATCCAAATGGGGAAACAGAGGAATATGTTCCAAACAAAAGAGAAATATAAAACCCTGGGGAAGGGTGGTGATGGTGAAGAACACTTAATGAAATAAAAATAAATAATTTACATGATAAAGGGTTCAAAGGAATGGTCATAAAGATGTTCACCAAACTTGAGAGAATGTTCAATGAACATAGTGAGAACATCAACAAAGAGAAAGGAAATAAAAGAAAGATCCAAACAGAAGTCACGGAACTGCAACACAGAATAATTGGGCTAAAACTACACAAGAGGTGTTCAACAACAGACTAGATGAAGTAGAAGGATGGACCAACCACGTGGAACAGGTCAGGGGAACTTATGTAAACAGAGCAGCAAAAAGAAAAATCAATTTTAAAAAAGTGAAGATAGCTTAAGGGATATGACCACATCAAACACACAAACATTCACATTATAGGGATTACAGAGAAAGGAAAGAGAAGGCTCAGAAAATGTATTTGAAAAAATAATAGCAAAAGGAAAAAACAGCACACACGCACGCACACACACACACACACACACACACAAACCAACTTGCTATGTACAAGAGAACCCACAAAAGACTATGAGCTGATTTTTTCAGCAGGAATTCCAGGTTAGAAGGGAATGGCATGTTATATTCAATGTGCTAAAAGGAAAAAAGTCCTACCAAGAATGCTCCACATGGCATGGCTATCATTCAGAATAAAAAAATAAATAAATAAAGTGTTTGCCAGATAACCAAAGCTAAAGGAGTTTATTACCACTAAACCAGAATTACAAGAAATGTTAAAGGGACTTCTTTAAGTTGAAAAGAAAAGGCACTAACTAGTAACAACAAACCATATAAAAGTATATAAACCATATAAAACTCTTACTGGGAGAGTCAAACATATAATAAAGACAGTGAATTAACCACTTAAGGACAAAGTATAGGTTAAAAGACAAAAGGGATAAAATTAACTAAAACTACAATAATTAGTTACAGAATGCACAAAATAAAAAGATGTAAAATGTGACTTCAGAAACAAAATGTGAGGGAGTGGGAGTAAAAAAATGTAGAGGTTTTAGAGTGTATTCAAACTTAAGGTGATATTGACTTAAAATAGACTGAATATGAAGCTGTTATCTGTGGAACTCATGGCAACCAGAAAGCAAAAACCTATGGTAGGTAAGCAAAAGATAATGAGAAAGGAATCAAAACCTAACACTAAAGAAAATCATCAAAAAGATAATGAGAAAGGAATCAACACCTAACACTAAAGAAAATCATCAAACTGCAAGAGAAAAGAGACAGAGAAAGAAAAGGAACAGAGAAGAACTACAAATACAGTTAGAAAACAATTAAGAAAATGGCAAAGTACATACCTATAAATAATTAATATAAATATAAATGGACTAAATTCTCGAGTGGAAAAAAAATAGAGTGGCTTAATGAAAAAAAAAACAAAAAACAAATGAAAAAACAAGATCCATTTATATGTTTTCAGAAAACATTCACCTCAGATATAAGGGCACACTCTGACTGAACATGAAGAGCTGAAAAGGGATAACCAATGGAGGTACACCCAGGCGATTCAGTCAGTTGAGCTACTGTTTGATTTTGGTTCATGTCATGATCTCACACCTTGTGGTTTTGAGCCCCATGTTGGGCTCTGTACTGACAACATGAAGCCTGCTTAGGATTCTCTGTTTCCCTTTCTCTCTGCCCCTCCCCGACCTCAACATAAATAAGCAAACATTTAAAAAAAAAACATGCAAATGTAAACAAAAAGGTGGTGTAGCTATACTATATCAAACAAAATAGTATTTAAAACAAAGACAGTAACAAAATGCAAAAAAGGGCATTACATAATAATAAAAGGAATAACCCAACAAGATATAACATTTGTAAATATTTATGCACCCAACATAAAGCACCTAAATATATAAAGTAAACATTAAGAAAACAAAGGGAAAAATTGATAGCAATACTGTAACAGTAGGGGAGTTTACTACCTCACTCAAACCAATGGAGAGATCATGCACAGAAAATCCATGTGGAAATATGAGCCTTAAATGACAAATGAGACCACATGGACTTGATAGATTTATAAAGAATATTCCATACAAAAGTAGCAGAATATATGTTCTTCTCTAGTGCCCATGGAACATTCTCCAGGGCAGATTATGTATCAGGCTACAAAACAGGTCTCAATAAATTAAAGACAACTGAGATTATAACAAGCAGCTTTTATGATCACAATGGTATGAAACTAGAAATCAGTTATAAGAAGAACATTGGAAAAAAAATCACAAATACATGGAAATTAAACATGGTACTGAGCAACCAATGAGATAATGAAGAAATCAAAGGGAAAATCAAAAAATTACCCTGAGGAAATGAAAATGGAAACCCAACATTCAAAATGCATGGCACACAGCAACAGCAGTTTTAAGAAGGAAGCTCATAGTGATACAGAACTACCTCAAGAAACAAGAAAAATCTTAGGGCGTCTGAGTGGGCTCCATCAGTTAAACATCTGAGTCCTGATTTCTGCTTGGGTCATGATCCAAACGAGGTTTATGGGATCAAGTCCTGCATCACGCCCCACACTGCTTGTAATTCTCTCTTTCCTTCTGTCCCACTTTCTCACCCATGTGCTCTCTCTCTCCCTCTCTCTTTCAAAACAAAGAAAGAGAAAAATCTCAAGTAAACATTTTAAATTTATGTCTACAGGAACTAGAAAAAAGAACAAATGAAGCCCAAAGTTAGTAGAAGGAAATAAAAAAATCAAAGTAAAAATAAATCAAGTAGAGACAAACATGTGGGAGCTCGACAGTGACCACAAGAAAGCGTGGTTAGGGACGGGGAGATGTGCCTGCAAACGGGACTCTCTGCCTGGGCAGATCATGCCTGCAAACAGGATGTTCTGCCAAGGGGTCTGCACACAATATCCGAGGTTAATGATCCGCTCGCACACGGGGGAACATGCCCTCCTTAGAAATAAGGAGGAGGCTGGAATTGTGAGCAGGCCTCTTAGTAAACATGTTGTGGTCGCTTCCTCCCTTTGCTCCCCCCGTCCTTGAAATGTGTTTGGCTACATGCCCTTATTTGGTAAAGGAATGTATCTTGCAAATTTCAGTTTGTATCCAGTTACCGGGGTATAAAATAAACCGCAAGAGGGGCTTGCGTAGAATTGTTCCTCTGGCCGGAGTTGTGTCTGTGTCTGTCTTTTGTGTGTGTCCTGTCTTTGTGTCATTTCGTCCGTAACACAAATAAAATAGAAAAGATCATTGAAAACTAAGGGCTGTTTGAGAAGAGAAACAAATGATCAAACCTCTAGCTAAACTTCCCAAGAAAAAATAGAGAGGGCTCAAATAAAATCACAAATCAAAGAGGATAAATTACAAACAAGACAACAGAAATACAAAAGATTTTAAGAGATTACAATAGTTATACTCCAATAAATTGGACAACTTAGAAGACATGCATACATTTTTAGAAACATACAGAGGGTCTGGGTGGCTTAGTCAGTTAGGCATCCAACTCTTAGTTTTGGCCCAGGTCATGAACTCGCAGTTTGAGTTCAAGCCCCACATTGGGCTCTATCTGACAACTCAGAGCCTGGAGGCTCCTTCAGATTCTGTGTCTCCCGCTCTCTCCCCAACTCATGCGTGCTTTCTCTCTCTGTTTCAAAATAAATAAACTTATTTTAAAGAACCAAAAGGATCACACATCACAGTCAAATGACATTTTCTTCCAGGGATGCAAGAATTGTTCAACAACCAGAAGTAAAATACCATGATATCTCACATCAACAAAGTGAAAGATAAAGATCATATGATCATCTCAACAGACAGAAACAAAGCATCTGACAAACTTCAGTATTTATTTAGGACAAAAGCTCTCAAGAAAATGGATAGAGAGAGAATGTACCCAACATAATAAAGATCATATATTACAAACCCACAGTCAGCATCACACTCAGTGGTAAAAAGCTAAAAGTGTTTCCTCCAAGACTGGAAACAGGACAAGGATGCCCCTCTCCCAACTTGTATTCAGCAAAGTACTACAAACCCTAGCCACAGCGGTTTGGCAAGAAAAAGAAATAAAAGGTATCCCAATTGGAAAGGAAGAAGTAAAACTGTCAGTATTTGCAAATGACTTGAAATTACATATAGAAAACTGTAATGATGCCACCAAAACATCCGGTCAGAATAAGTGAATCCAGTAAAGTAACAGGCTACAAAATCAATATACTAAAACCTGCTGCATTTCCATACACTAATGACAAACTATCAGCAAGAGAGAGTAAGAAAACAATCCTATTTACAATTCCATCAAAAAGAATAAAATACCTAAAAGAATTGATGAAGATGTAGAGAAAAACTATCCCACGCTATTGGTGGGAATATAAATGAGTATAGCTACTATGGACAGCAATATGGGAATTCCTCAAAAAATTAAAACTAGAAATACCATATGATCCAGCTCTTCCAATTCCGAACAAATGTATAAAGAAAACAAAAACACCAACTCAAAAAAACAAAAACACTAAGTCAAATGCACCCCAATGGTCATTGCAGCATTATTCAGCATTATTTATAATAGCCAGGATGTGGAAACAACCCAAGTGTTGATTGACTGATGAATGGATAAGGAAGATGTGATACACTCATACTACTCAGCCATTAAAAGGAAGGAAATCTAGGGGCGCCTGGGTGGCTTAGTCGGTTAAGCGTCCGACTTTCGCTTAGGTCGTGATCTCGCGGTTCGTGGGTTCGAGCCCCGCGTCGGGCTCTGTGCTGACTGCCAGCTCAGAGCCTGGAGCCTGTTTCAGAGTCTGTGTCTCCCTCTCTCTCTGACCCTCCCCTGCTCACGCTGTCTCTCTCTCTCTCTCTCCTAGAAATAAATAAAAATATTAAAAAAAAAAAAAAAAGGAAGGAAATCTAGCCATTTGTGACAGCATGGATGGACCTTGAGAATATTATGCGAAGTCAAGTAAGTCAGAAAAAGACCAATACCATATGATATCACTTACATGCGGACTCCAAAAAACAAAAGAAAACCAAACTCATAGATTCAGAAAAAGATTGTTGGTAACCAAAGGGGAAGTGGGTTTTAGGTGCACAAAACCGGTGGAAGGAGTCAACTGGATGGTGACAAATGGTACTTACTGTGGTGATCACTTTGTAGTTTATATATATATAAAGAATTATGCTATCCACTTGAAATTAATATGTTATACGCCATTTTACCTCAATTTTTTTAAATATTTTTTTTTATTTATTTCTAGGAGAGAGAGAGAGAGAGACAGCGTGAGCAGGGGAGGGTCAGAGAGAGAGGGAGTCACAGACTGAAACAGGCTCCAGGCTCCGAGCTGGCAGTCAGCACGGAGCCCGACGCGGGGCTCGAACCCACGAACCACGAGATCATGACCTAAGCGAAAGTCGGACGCTTAACCGACTAAGCCACCCAGGCGCCCCCATTTTACCTCAATTTTTAAAAAGTTATAGATGATAGGTAGATGGATGGATAGAAAGATTAGACAGATACACTCGACTATTTCCCAAAAGTCTTAGAATTGTAGGTAATGTCCCCAAACAGCAACACCTCTGCCTATATGATATCAGATCCTTCTTTACTATTCATTTTTCCTCATAACTTCCTGATTTAAACTCCCAAATTTCAAATCTGTATTTCATAGGATCTTAATCCTGTAAAAATAACTGCACTTAGTGAAATAAGAATTGGGAATGCCACATGTTTTGTCTTAGATGTTCACAATGCGTGTCAGAATGGACTGAGAAATTGTGCAGTAAGGGAGTCAGTCTGTTTAGGTAGGTTTAACCAGCATCTCCTCAATTTATTTGACCTTGTAACTCTCTTTTGGTGTACACTTTGAGAAAGATAACTCTTTCCTATTTAACTTAGTTTTGTAGAGGCCAGTACAATTACCAGCTTGGAGAAGGCAGAAATCAATCAAATTTGTCTTATTTAAAAGGAAAACAGTAGTAAGTATATCACATTAGCACATGGAGTACTTCTGTTATTTTTCTCCACATTACTACTTACTATTTTTAGAAATTAACACGTGCCACTTTAAAATACTTCAAGCACACTCATTTCAACTAAGCATTCCTGACTAAACTCTCTTCCCCAGATACCTTCAGATAATATCTGATCTAAATGGATGCATTTGGAGCCAGGTCCTACCCAGACACGAAACGTGTGCCTTATTGAAAGCAAACAGCCAGGGAGGCAGAGCCCAGCACCTGCCAAGCACTGTCAGTAACACACCTGCTTCAGGTAAGTGCCTAACAGAGTGGTGCAAAAAGAAGACGGAGCTAACTAACTGGAATCATTTTTGACATGAATGAGAAACAAAATCTGGGTCACTTTGACCCAAATAGAGCCAAGTGGTTTTAATAATCCAGCAATGAACAAATATCATGAAAGGGGTAACATTTCTTAAATATCTATTTTTTTAATTTCAGGCAATATCTTTGATGATAATAAAAAGAACAGCCTTTTATTTAATTTTTTTATTAAAGCAACATACGCATTTTTTTTTTAAATCCAGCGATGTAAAAGCATTTTAAAATGAAAAGCGATCATGTCAAGCCCCACCCCTACCCACCCAACCTCATATACCACTTCCTATTTCTGTTTCTGTTATTTCTTGACATGGTTCCTTTTCCCACTCAAAATAATGTTTAACACACATTTTTAAAGCACTTAAGGTATAATCTATTTACTTCTACTCTAAAAAAGAATTTTGATTTATTTTACTGTTTATTTCTATTAATTACGTTCCTTTTTATTATTTTTAAACTGTTATATTTATTCCATCTGCTAAATCTGTTATATCTTTATTATATTGTTACCTTTAAGTCTGTTACTAGTATACTTAAATATGTGTTATTCTGTTTACCGTAAACATTGGTAATACTTATGCTACGTACCATGGCTATTTTTTTCTTACAGCTTCCATATTTTGCCTATAGGTTGATTCTAAAAAGGTTAAATGAATTAACTTCTATGATCCTCAGGGAAGGATTTTGCTTATCGGTAATCCACGCATATCCCCACTCTGTTTTACACCCTGCCTGCTTTTGCAGGGGTATGACACCTCAAACCGTATCTTCCTGATACTCCCTCACCAAGAGAGTTCCAGAATACATTCAGAGTGGTCCGGTGAGATGCATCTGGAAAAATGTTGGAAGGCAGAAAGGAGGAAAAAGCCATTTCTTCTCTGATACAGGGTGGTGGCTGGCATCCCTAGATGCAGTAACCTGTGTTTACAGCAACTAAGGTAGGTTCCGTGTTCCTGGGGACCAGCAGAGTGCCCGGTAACTTCTGTGGTGATTCTGCAGCTTTTCCCCCTCTGGAACAGTTGTGGCTTCCAGACTTCTAGATCCAATGAGTAAAGGTGATACCGCAGATTCTGCCAGTGGTGGCCTTTCACTCTGCCGACACTTTCCATGATTAAGCAAGCACCTAATTCCCTGCCATAAACCCCATTCTCCCAAAGACTTTTTGAGTGTTTTGTTTTGTTTTGTTTTCAACGAAACCTGACTGGTTTGTGTTTATGTATATTTCTTTCATAGAAGAGCCAAGTAATGTGTTAGCAGTACATTTTCTTCTTCATAGGTCCAATGTCATTATCTTTAGGACTTTGAAAACAGAACATTCCCTTACTCATTAGTTACGCATTATCATGCCCATTTGAGCCATGGCTTTGTTCATTAAGGAATTGGCATCTCCTTTCTTGTTGTAGAAAACTTGACACAGGCTTTTGTCACTATGTCATTAATATCATCCACTATCTTAGTGACATCCGTGTGAATTTTCTCCTTTAAAACAAGGTGACCTTCTCTTCCAAAGTGTTATCTTCCAGCCCTACTGATACAACCGCCTAGAATTAACTCCAAACTCCTGGATTAGCACCACTGTTTATCACATCCTTTGAAATTCTTCCTTCCTCCCTTCTCCGTTCCTTCCTTCTTTCTTAGGTTATTTCTTTGAGTAACTTCTTCTGAATAAAGGTGCACAGAAACTACAATTTCTAAGTCTCTATGTTTTTGAGTCATTGGCTTTCCCACATGATAAAAGAGTTCACCTGAACATAAAATTCTAGGTTCACACCGTTTTTCCTTGGACCTTTTATGTTGGTCATCTGTTGCTGTCTGGCATCCATGATTCCTACGTTGTTCTGATTCTTCCTGATCTATGTCAGTATTTTCCTTCTGACTCACCAGAAGCTTTTAAGATGTTCTCTTCATCCTTAGAATAGGAAATGTCACAGGTGTGAATCCAGGTGTGTCTTCTTTCCTTTACTCTGGCTATCAGTAGTTCTTTACTTGGAAGACTCAGTTCTCTATTGAGCTGCGGGAAATTCTTCTTATATCTTTGCCAATTTCCACTCCACATCTTTCTTTGTTCCTCATTTGTGGACCTGCTCTATTATAAATCTCAAAATGATTTTTCTCTGCTTTATCTTCTCTCTCAAGTTTCCTTTAGTCTTGTCATTCCTTATTTCCTAGGCAAGTTTCTATGTGATCTTCAAACTCTTATATAGAAAATTTTACTTTCGCAAAGAAGTTTTAATTTCTAAAACTGCATTCTTGTTCTCTAATTTTTCAGAGATTCTTGATTGTTGCTGTTACATTATCCTCTATTCACTGAATTATCTGTTTCTACTGAAATCTGTTTCTTTTATTGGCTTGTCTCTTTCATACCATTAGTCTTCTTTATATATCTGGGTATTTAACAAATTTGAGAATGCTGGCCTAGTTTCTAATTTCCAAGTAGTTTATAAATTTCTTCTGCCTGATATGTGCTGACTTCCTTTAGTTGGGCCTATTAAAATATGCATTTATATTTGAACTCTACTTCTTTGCACTGTATAGGAATATATGTACATGAACAGGACTTGGGACTAGCTACATTTGCTTGGGCACTTAGACAGGAAACGTAGCTTTGGGTTAGAAAGCTCCTCCCAGTGCCAGAAGGGGGAAGGTTTTAATCTAGGGTAGAAACACCCATGCTGGGAGCCTCACATTTTAGAAAAGGAACTCCATTTTTCCCCCTCTCTGAACAAAATGACAGGAATAGGGGTAAGGCAAGGAAGGTAGGAAGCAGACCATTTTAGAAAAACAAAAAGAAAACTGGAGATCTTACCTGATGGAGATGTTTAGAGGGAGCTTGGGTTAGAGAGAAAAGCACAGCAAAAGAGTCTGAGGTCACCTCACATTCCTCAGCAGATATGAATGAGGAAAAATGGAAGAAGCAAAGCAGTGCCCCAATGAAATAAAATACACTGAAGTGTCTGACCATTTAAGTATTTTTTTTATTTTTTATTTTTTTATTTTTTTTTAATAGTTTATTGTCAAATTAGTTTCCACATAACANTAAGTATTTAATAAACACTAACTGAGCACTCCTATGTTCAGCCTTGTTTAATTGTCCTCTATTCTTCAACTTGATTGTTTGATTGCCTGGAGGTAGTTCCTCTTACTCCGGTTTTCACCTGTCTCAAGAAAGAGTTTTCTTTCTGCCTCTTAAAAGGCTACAGCACAGGGATGCCTGGGTGGCTCAGTCGGTTGAGCATCCGACTTTGGCTCAGGTCGTGATCTCATCGTTCGTGGGTTCGAGCACCTGTGTTGGGCTCTGTGCTGAAGCCAGCTCAGAATCTGGAGCCTGTTTTGAATTCTGTGTCTCCCTCTTTCTCTGACCCTCCCCTGTTCGTGCTTTCTCTCTCTCAAAAATAAAAGCATTAAAATTTTTTAAAAAGACTACCGCACAGGTAAGTGTGGCCTACCCACTGGCATGACCCTGGTACCTGGGAATCTTGGCATGGTTCCGTTTTCATCACCACAGCCTTCGAAAGCTACACTCTGTGAGGAAGTTGCAAATATCAAAGCCAGCCTGGGGACTGCTCCTGATTTTAATCATGTTATGCCTAATTCCAATTGCATGCATTATTTACTGGAATTGTCTGGAATTCTTGTTACAGCATGTAAATTCATTACTTGATTTTCATAAGCTTTTATCCCTCCACATAATATTTTCTTTTAAATATATACTGTTATTGGTTTGCTTACTTTTTAAGCCCTGGAAAATCTGGCCGGATTTTTTTTAACTTAAATTTTTTTTTTTCCTTCGCCAAGGTTTCACGAAATGTGGTCTGTGACTCAAACACCAAGGGGTGCCTGGCAACAAGGTAATCTTCTGGGAAGTTACTCCAAATCCAGGCCATGAAGAATGGGCCTCCCGGGCATCTGCTTTTTAACCATGTTCACCCATGACACATTAGTTCTAGAATCTGTGTGCATAATTAAATACTTTGTGGGGGTGGGGAGGGGATGCGAAATAAATGTCTTGAGCAACTCCTGTGCTACTGGGAGTGGGCCCCGGCAGGAAGTGTCCACAGCCTTTCGCTGTCTAGTGCAAACGAGTGGCAATAACAGCTATACACCCTGGTGGCTCAAATGCCCTTAGGCCTTTTGAATGGAGTTGCCCGTGTGCAAATGTAAGCTTGAAGAAGCCCACGGGGGCTGACTAAGTGCTGAGTCTAGGTTTTGTCAAGGATAAGCCTGAACAGGAATGAAGAAAAGTACTGGTCATCATTAGCATTGGCAAGTTCTTAATTAGAAAGCCACTGTCTTTCCTTATATCTCTACCTTAGTAATAACTACACACAAGCGCAAAGGCAGAATCCATTCCTCTCTGCTGTCAGGAGCATTAGCACCTATGACTATTTTCTAGGAGGGGTACAGGTAATTGGGGATTGTAAGTGTGCGTACTAAAGAGTCTTAATTAGCCATGTATCAGGGTAGGAAGAGACTAGAGAATAGTACATATCTGCATGTTTTGGTTTACATGGAAATGTTGAGTTCTTTCTTTAAAGAGCATGTAAGAGGTTTGTTTTGATTAAGACTTTATGATACTGCTGAACCGTAAATGTGTATGAAGAGCTGTCATGTGGCCCCACGTTACAGCCAAATGTGTAGTTTTATCACCTCCCGTGTTCCAACAAAGTATCTGCAAAAGTTGAACATTATTTTAAGGTGGATCCTAACGTAAGCGAGCGGGCACTTTAGGATCCCAACAGCAACCTTAGCAATACCTTAAATATTTTGTTGTGAGAGCAATGGTCTTCCCAGCTACAAGAATCCACAAGTGTGTGGATTCTGACGAAACTAAAAATATTCTTTTCCAATGTTAATAAAATATGAGTCAGTACACAGTCACAACATTACGGACAGGAGAAGGGACAAAGTAAGAGAAACCAGAAGCAAAGAGGAAGCTGGTTATCGAAAAAGGAAGCAGCTTGTGAGGAATAGAAAGAGTGCAGGAAGACGTAGTGGAGCAGAGGGGGTAGCTCCGCCTGACCCCAAGCCCACCGCCATTTGCCTGAGACACAAACATCTTTCTAGTGTAGGTACAAATGTCAGGAGGCACAGATGCTGCCAAGTGCCGCCACTTCCATGGCATATCCCACATCTGAAACAGCTGCTCTTTACCTTTTTGGTTTGAAACCTGAGAAAAAGAACACTATGACAATGTCTATTATTTTGACCATGTTTTTTTTTTTTTGACTCAGATGAAAATCTACAAGAAAGAGCCCTCAAGTCAAAGATTTTAGGCATAATTTGTTGTTTTTCCATTGAAGTGTTGGCACAATCAAAGCAAACACACTTAAGGCTTCCTTTGACCATACAGTTGGGGTACTTATTCCAATCTCCTCACAGTGGTTCTCAAAGTTAGCAACATGGGGACACAAACCAAGAAATAAAAAACTCCATGGCTCTTAGTACTGAGGACTCATTTCTCATGTGGTCTCACCATCCTAAGTTGTTTGGTTTTTGTTTTTTGGTTTTTTTTTAGTTCCATTAAGTTCCATGACTTTACATTATCTTAATCCACTGAGGATTTTATTTACAGTTATTTTTGTTGTTCTTCTATGGTAAAAGCCACATCTCTGTTCTTTTTTCATTTTCAAGCCACATTCCTCCTGAGACAAGAAGAAATGGAGTCTTTATTTTTAGCTCCTGTTTCTGAAATAAATCAGAGCAATATAGAACTATTGGCAGAAAGATTTAAGAAGTTATGTCAAGCAAAAATTAACTCAAAACACATGCCATGCTACTACCTTTTTCCATCGATCTAAGTAATTATGCCCCCTAGACAGTCTTCCCAAACTAATAAAACCCTTGCCTTCAGGTTCCCCCCCAGCTCTGCATGGGAACAACCAACGAAAATACCCCCCAACTATTAAGAATTAAGTGGCTGCAAAGATGACCAGGAGAAATGCAAAGCTTTCCCTAAAACCAAGTAGGCCTCAACTGTTCACAACACTCTGCACGGAGTTATATTACTTACATAAGAAAGAAGCCATATTCTTCATTTTGTTCTGATCATTTATACTCATAAGCAACTTATAAACTCAGAAACAACCATCCTTACTGACGTTAAAAACATAAATTCAACTCAAGAAGAAAATTCATGTATTTGCCATCTCAACCGAAACAAACAAAAAAAAATTGTTAGGACTGTTATTTAAATCTTAAATAGACACGTAAGAGAAAATATTAGAAAGTACTTTAATTTTACATAAAAGATTTTTTTCCTTCTGTCATATCACTGTATAGGTTTTTAAAAAAATTCTCTACCCTGTGCATGGCAAGCATAAAGCATTTTTAAAATGTTAAAATCAGAAGACAATGATTATTAAATATTGAGATCCCTAAATGAATTAAAAGTATTTGGGGTAAAAGAAAAATGAACTCCAAAACCTCTTCTCTCTCCTCTTCACGTATCACTTTCACAAAGGGGTCAATACACTCTGTCATCACTGTCACAGGATTTAGTGGGAAAACAAATGGTTGAATCATTTTCTCATGATGTTTCTTTCTAGAAAGAGTAAAATGAGCAATGTGCATTAGATCAAGGCTTTTTGGAAAAAAGAAAGGATGAGACTTGCAATGAAATACAGTAAGGAAGGGAAAAGTAAAAGTAAATTTATATGTAGGGCAATAGAGCACTTGGAACGGAGGGGACAGAGAGCTAGGTAATAAGAAGGCACTGGAAAGGTATTTCTGTGACATTATCAGTTGTATCTGACCTGATGAGAATTTACAAGGAAAACCTCCCTTCTCCTAGGGATAATGGATAGGGAATTCACAAATATGATCTCAGACTACTGGGGCACCCGGGTGGCTCAGTGAGTCAAGCGTCCAACTTTTGATTTCAGCTCAGGTCATAATCTCACAGTTTCTGGGTTTGAGCCCCACATCAGGCTCTGAGCTGACAGTGTAGAGTCTGCTCGGGGTCTCTGTCTCCCCCTCTCCCTGCTGTCGCCCCCCCCCTTGTTCTGTCTCTCTCAAAATAATTAAATAAACATTTAAAAACCAAAACCATCTCAAACTATCCCAGGCAATCAAAATGCCACACACAGCAAAGTTCTTTAAACAATTTCAGGTGCAGATTGGCAAAGTAGTAACATTTCATTGGAAAAACAATTTCTGCAACTGGAAGAAGCAGGCAGCAGAATGCAAATATCTGATGCTGGCATTTCTATGTGGGGTCAGCCCTGTGGTCTGTGGAACTGGCGGCCTGAGTGAGTCCTTTTCTAAATTGAATAGCATCTACTCTCTCTGCCAATTCTTTTTGCTTTTAATTTTTTTAATGTTTTTATTTATTTTTGATAGAGAAAGAGAGAGAGCACGAGTTGGGGAGGGGCAGAGAGAGAGGGAGACACAGAATCCAAAGCAACCTCCAGGCTCTGAGCTGTCAGCACTGAGCTTGACTCAGAGCTCAAACCCATGAACCAAGAGATCATCACCTGAGCCGAAGTCAGATGCTTAAGTGACTGAGCCACTCAGGTGCCCCCTCTGCCAATTCTTAACCCCCTTAAGTGTAATGCTTTACTTATTTAACTCCCTTTAGACAGGGGGTCTGAAATCCCACCAAGAGACATGGAGATTAGGAGGCCAAGAATGTGCTATCTATTTCTGAACCATCAGCCTTTATGTAGGACACAGAGGGAAAACAGTGTCTCTGGTGTTAGTAGTAGCCCTTACACACTAATGGAGAATACCGTATTTTACTTATATAGACAGTTTTAAAATTAAGACAGAAATGATTGATATTCAGTGGATATCCAGTAAGAGAACGTAAGATTGAATCCAGTTGACAAGTTTAAGTAAGGACATAGGTATTACGTAGCACCAAGTTCATGGTAAATCTCATGTGATTGGTCACATGGTAAGTACCTCATGCATAGTGCCTTCCCCTCATTCCAAGTGTGTGAAAAAAAAAAGACAGGGAATCCCTCTCTGTGTCTTCAAATGTGACTGAAAGGGTAGGTAAGAAAAGAACATTTAGGTGATAGGATTTGTTAAATTGCTACAGTTCTTTATAAAACTAATTTGATCACAAAACATCACTAGTACCACTAATAAATGAAAGGGTGGTAATCACTGATGCATTCATCGCTAAGATTTCCTGTGTCTCTGATTTTAGCAAAGTCTCAAAATATTGTTTCCACTTTTTAAAACTCTTTCCTTTAACAAATGTTTACAGAGCCTTTTTCACTAGGAACTGATTCCTACCAGGTACATACACAGAAGCAAGGCAGATGCAATCCGTGTTTATGTTTTAGAGTCGAAGACACTTGATGATGGTAATGGTTGCTCGTTCCCTCGTGCAACACATCTTCACTGAGAGCCTAATATCCACCTCTGTGGACCCTTGAAATATAGCAGTGAACAGAATGAACTCCTTGCTTTCATGTAATTGAAATTAGAGTGATAAAGAGATGTCATCAACAAAAAGGTAAATAGAGAAAAAGTTTTAAAATGCTCTGGAGATAAATACAGCAGGGCAAAGGGACAGGAAATGGAGTTCTGAGAGGAGGGTTCCGGCATGAGCTTATGTAGGGTTGTCAGGGAAGCCATCCCTGAAGGAAGGAAAAGAGCAAAGACACAGTCATCAGGGGAAGAATGTTCCACCATGCAGAGATGGTGATTATGATAGCACTAATTATGCTTGACAGAAAACCAAGCCCTCGTTACCTACCCGGGAGTGTCCTACACATTTTGCATGTATTAATGTGTTTATTTTTCATGACAACCCTATGAGATAAATGTTATGCTCACTTAATAGCTGAAGAAACTGAGCTGTAGAAAAGCCACCTGCTCGGTCAAGGTCCACCATTCATAGTGTGCAGAGACACAATTTGAACTAAGGTAGACAGAGATTAAATCCCTTTTAAAAGGAAGCAAATACCAACAAGTGTAATGACATGCTTTGGTAAGTGGATAAATGTTGAAAAGAAATAAATGTAAGTGAAAGTAACAGGCAAACCACTTAAGATAAAGTCAAAAAGGAAAGTCTCGAAGGAGACATGTCGCCTAAACACTGAAGGATGAAGATGGGTCACTGAAAGGAAGAAGTGGAGCCGGGCCACTCCAGAAAGAGAGAACAGTATGTCCCCATGCCCTGCACCCAACAGGAACTGGGCAAACTGGGGGCACCTGAGGAAAACCAGTGAATCTGGGGCCCAAAGAATAAAGAGAAGCATCCTGAGAAATGACATGGAGAAATAGGCAGAAGCTGTGTCCTGATGGCCTAATAGACAGTTTGATTTTTATTATGTTTCAGTGGGAAGCCATTTACTCAGGCTATTATCTGGTTTTGCTTTTAAAGAATATTACTTGGGGCGCCTGGGTGGCTTAGTCGGTTAAGCGTCCGACTTTCGCTTAGGTCATGATCTCGCGGTTTGTGGGTTCGAGCCCCGCGTCAGGCTCTGTGCTGACTGCCAGCTCAGAGCCTGGAGCCTGTTGCAGTCTGTGACTCCCTCTCTCTCTGACCCTCCCGTGCTCACGCTGTCTCTCTCTCTCCTAGAAATAAATAAAACATTAAAAAAAAATTTAAAGAATATTACTTTGCTTTTACATGAGAAAGGGATTCAGTGTTCGTGGATATTTGATAGAAAATGGGTTGCAGAGGTGGGTTAAGACTCACATTTTCTTTACACAACATAAAATCAAGTAAGGCACAGCCAAACAGCCTCGATGGGAATGTACAGATGCATGCATAATTTATGAATACTGGTGTCCAGAATTTACTTATAAATAAATCAAAACTTTTTTAGAAGAACTGCCTTGGTTGTGCTCTTTTTGTTTTTTTAAGCAGACCTCAATCAAGAGAGATATTCTGCCTGTGTTCCTTGGGATTTCGGAGTCCTAAATCTACTGAGTGAGGAAGGAACTATGTTCCTTGTTCCTTATGAACTTCATTCTTTAATTTCTTGACCATTTCTCTTCCTATAAAAAGTGGGTAGAATGCTAGTTATGGTTTACTGGGCATGACGTGCTATCACATGTCACACATTAAATTTCCAATTCTGTAAGAAGAGGTTGCTGACAAAAGAATGTTCTAGAACTGTACAAATGCACTCCACCTCAATCTGTTTTCACAGGAATGCTCGATGTTTTATACCACACTGTGATTTTGAATTCAGGATCAAATTTGGAACTGAACCACTTTCTGTTCACCAAAGCAGAACTAAAATGTCACAGCTGTGAGGATGTGGTTTTGGTGGTTTTTTAAACAGACAGTTGCCCTGTCATGAGCACCACCAAGTGGCCTGTGCAGATCCTACAAGTCTGCCAAGATGTCACATGACTGCAAAGTTCCATGCAAAGACCTAACTGCTGTTTGCATGGACAGTGTTGATTTTTAAGCATACTTTCTAAGAAATGAAGTCAATTACTCAGAACACCCATTGGTTAGACTTTTCCCAAACGTAACCTAAGAATAAAAATTGCTGGGGGCACCTGAGTGGCTCAGTCGGTTGAGTGTTCAACTCTTGGCTTCGCTCAGGTCATCATCCCAGGGTGGCAGGACTGAACTGCTTGTCAATCTCCCTGCTCAGCATACAGCCTGCTTGAGATCACCGCTCTCCCTCCCTCTGTGTGTGTGTGTGTGTGTGTGTGTGTCTCACTCTCACACTCTCTAGAATAAAAAAATAAATTTTTTAACTGCTGCTGCAATTTGAGGCTTCAAACATGGCACTGAAGAGCAGTGTGTGATGCACTCACTACCTTATCAGTAATAGTTACAACGCTAGACGGAGACTAGAAATGTGCCCTAAGTTTTGGAACATCTCTCCCTCTACTGATGTGGGCTGCCCCCCTCCCTTTACACGCAGCTGTAGAAACCTATTCCTGTCTGCTCCTGAGGCATGACCCATATTCACTAAACAACTTCAACCAAGGAACAAGAAGGAGATGAATGGCCATAATCTCAGTTTCATATCATAACATTTCCCATCCTATGGATGCATCCACAAAAAGATTTCAAGATTTTTCACATTGACACATTGCCTGATTTTTTTTTTTAAACTGTTACAGAATCTAGGTTTGAAGATGTCTTTTTTTTTTTTAATATTTTTATTTATTTCTAGGATAGAGAGAGACAGCGTGAGCGGGGGAGGGTCAGAGAGAGAGGGAGTGACAGACTCTGAAACAGGCTCCAGGCTCTGAGCTGGCAGTCAGCACAGAGCCCGATGCGGGGCTCGAACCCACGAACCACGAGATCATGACCCAAGCGCAAGTCGGACGCTTAACCCGCTAAGCCACCCAGGCGCCCCTACAGAATCTAGGTTTGGAAGCACTAGCGAGTGTGGCCTCTGCCCTGAAAAAGATGAGGCCCAAAGGGCAATACGATGGCCCCGTCCCTTCATACTAAGGGATATAAAGTGTGTCCTGTGGACAGGAGGAGGGGCATGCCAGCCAGTGTCAGGGAAAAAGAGCTGAGAGCAGTGCCTTACAGAAAGCCTCCTAACACCTCACCCTCAGCCCTGCCCATCCAATTCCTGCCTCACTTCCATTTTCACCAACAAAATTAAAACAAATTTTGATTTATTCAATATTTTAGCCCGTCTACATCTTAAGGTCAAAGAGAATTGTCTGGAAATTGTTCCTGGAAGTAATAAACAAAAGATTAACATTTCATGAAGCAATTGGGGCGCTGGGTGGCTCAGTCACTTATGCATCTGACTCTTGATTTAGGCTCAGGGCGTTATCTCACAGTTCATCAATTTGAGTCCTACCTCGGGCTCTTTGCTGGTGATGCAGAGCCTATTTGGGATTCTCTCTCTCCCTTCCTCCCTCTCTCTCTCCCTCTCTCTCTCTCTCTCTTCCCCCTTCCCCTGCTTACACATTCTCTCTCTCAAAATAAATAAACTTAAAAAAGATTCCATGGAGCAATTAAAAACAAATGTCATAAGAAAATCAAAAATCAAAAAACAAGTATCATTATGGGTGAAGAACACATGTCATAACACACTTGCATAGCATTTACAAGTCTGAACTATTGTTAAGAAACACACACGTACAGGAATATTAACCAATTTTAAACCAATGGTGATTAAAATTTCCATCAGGCACCAGTAAAAAACGAGAGGCCTTAAGGCGCCTAATTTGCCGGAGGACACAGAGCAAGCACAATTCTCTGATGCCACCTTGGCATTCTTGTGGTATTTTGTAGTTTACAGAATACTTTCAGATCTTTTTGTCCCCTTCATTTGAGCCTCACAAAACGAATGTTGCCTCACCCCACTTAGAGTTCAGAAGACTCCGATTCTCTCAGAGAAAAGAAATGATTTAGTAGTGGCTGCAAGCTGCGGTCTTGAACCATGCCAGGCTTGCTTCACTCTGAAATAATTTGCAATGACCTTAGACTTTTCAAAAACACTGTAGTGTTTCATTTATTTCTCTCAGGAATGCCGCAAGATGGGTAGAGCAGACGGCATTCATATTTTACAAGTTTATAAAAAAAAAAAACTGGCATTAAAGGAGGAGGGGAAAGGATTTGCTCAAGGTCAGGCAGAGCTGGAACTGAGGATGGAAGGCAATCTTGAGAAAGTGAACCCAGTCTCCCTATTTTCTACCGCCACTTTGTATATTCCAGCAGTTACCTACTAGGAGAGTCAGGCCTGAAGTGAGTAGACACTTTCAAGCACAGAAGTATAATTAGATGAAATTTTTCAAAGAAGTGTGCTCAGAAAATATTATCTACACTGCAGCTTTTATTTATACATAATCATTAGAAAGCACAAAAAAGGCTTAAAATGCATAAAAATCAGATCTGCAAGAAAAAAATGTGAGGGGCAGTGAGTTAGGAGAAAATAAAGTAGAGGTAAGTAGGGAGGTCTCAAACTCTCTCAGTGAATTTAGACTTCAATGACTACTTACGGATTTTTTTTCACAAATACTAACATAAGAAAAATATTTGGTCTATAAAAAGGCAACTCGCCAGAACCTTTTCTATTTAGTAGCAAAAGGATTCAGAAGAGATGGAAATTTCAGAACCATGTCTTCAAGTCTGATGAAAAGTCAGGTTTGGAAGTTAGCTTTGCACTTTGCATAAGACAAAGTAAGATAATGCTAAGCAGTTCTGACAGAGAAAAGACCCTTTGTCTGAACCTCAATGCCAAGACCCAAGACGGCATAGCTCTTTCAGATAAAGGATCAGGAAACCTGGTTCCAATTGGAGTCTGCCACTTGAGTTAACCAGCACTCTCAACCTCAAGGTTCACGACTGTAAAATGGTGTGAATAATGAACATGTTAACAGTGATTCCATGTATGTCCACCATGTGCTCAGCATGGATTCTTGCAATCATTCCGCACATGACCTTATTATCTAGCTATTATCCTTAGCCCAATTTGACTAAATTAAGGCGTAGCCAAGTTGTTAATGTGTTCAAGGCACCAATGGTCTGATTCTAAAGGCCTTTCCCTTAACCTGCCTTATTGGAAACTATTTTTTTTTCCCACAGTAGAGTCACACACAGGCAGTGTTATTTTGCCTATTATTAGTCTTTTGTGAGCTTTGTTTATGGATCTCCTCAAGTTTAGCTCCAAGGATGATATCAAATTGCTGACACTTCAAAGCTGAAGGCTGGATCCCAAACTATGCTAAGAGTGAAGCTTTTGTATAATCATCCAGAAAGCCCATCATCAGAGGTATCCGTCTAGGCCTATTTCCAGTAGAAATTTCAGCAATTTCCCTCTTACTGGGATCACCTTTTTATAAACTGTACTGGGATGAGGAAAAGCAGTGGGATTCAAGTGGAACTCCCATTCCTAGGTGGGGGTCTATTAGAACCCACATTTATCATCCATAATCTTTAAGAGTTGAGGAAATCCCACACCTTGAATTTATATTCTAACTATCTGTGAAACCTCAGAAGGGATAGCAGATAGGTAGGTATTAAAAGACTTCTTTGGGAAGTCTTTGGGATAGACCTGGACCACCACACTGTATTTTGTGAAGAACTAGCCAAGACAGGGTTGGGGTCAAGTGAAGGAGGGGTTGAGGGTGTCTCAGAGGGTGGATTGCATTGCTTGGAGAAATGGATCTTAGCTAAAGTAGCAGGAAAAAATGCTGATTGTACAAGTCATGCTTGGATTACTGGCAGGCCAAGGACCCCAGTTCCCATTTGCTTACAATAGACAGGGATTCAGAGAAGAGACCTAACCAAAGCCCCGACTATTTTGCCTCCTGGAACAGAGAGAAAGCAAAGTTCTACCTGCACGCATTTGGAGTTAGGCAGGTAACGTGTGCAGAAGACAAATGTGAGCCATATGAAAGAAAAGCAAGTGTGTGAGTGTGCTAAACAACATTTGCATTGGACTTGAAGTCCTGTAGTTCTGGGGAGTGGAGGTGAAGTGATATATAAACACAAACAAAAAAGAGTTCTTCAGTAGAGAAACATTTTGAATTCATAAGCTATTTCAGATAAAACACATATCCTGCCTACTCCCTTTGCAAATATTTTAAACAAACAAAAAAGAAATGTTTTAATCTTCCTTGTATAGGTAACACTCCAGTTCATTTCTCCAAGATATGTTGGCTCTAGAAAAGGTCTAACTGGTTGTTAGATCCCTGTACTACTTGTATAATTTGACCCCACCATTTCATGGCTTTTGGCTTCACCGATCTGATGGAAAAATAACAAAAAAGCAAAAACATAATCATGTGGGCAATGACTTCCTGGAAAAACTGTATCTCAGTGGGAAGGTAACACTTTGTTTTTAATGTTTTATTTATTTCTGAGAGAGAGAGAGACGGAGAGAGAGAGAGAGAGCGAGCAAGCAAGCGAGCAGGGGAGAGTCAGAGAGAGAGGGAGACACAGAATCTGAAACAGTCTCCAGACTCCAAGTTGGCTGTCAGCACAGAGCCTGACACGGGACTCAAACCCAGGAACCATGAGATTATGACTTGAGCCGAAGTTGGATGTTTAACCGACTGAGCCACCCAGGCACCACCACTTTTTTTTTTTTTTTTAAAGTAGGCTCCATACCCAACCTGGGGCTTGAACTCTCAATTCCAGGATAAAGAGTCAGAGGCTCTACCCAATGAACCAGCCAGTTGCCCCTAGGAAGGCAGCGTCTGAGATCCTGGACTAGTAACTTAGCTTTCAGAAAGATAAGAAGCTCTTCTGTTTGTATTCTGATCTACAGTAAGACTCTCTGCCTCCTGCAGGATGATTTGTTAAATATTAATGAATCCACAAGCTATAAAGAACCCCTGGGGCAGCCTAATTACTTTTTTAGAACTGCTTAATTCCTGTAAGTAATCCACTTCATTAATTGTGCCAAGCAATACTTTGTGTTTGACCTTTCATGGCCCATTTCCAAAATGTTAACATTAAGGCCACAACAGTGTTTGCACACCGGTGTGGCAAATAAAACACTAAGAAAAACACTAGAAACTTAGAATTTTATTACTCTCCTGAAGTATTCCACTTAATGTTGTAAAGACCAAACCCCCTTGGTCTAAACTGTCTAGTTTTCCTTCATTATGAGACACAGAACGTAACCCCCCCAAAAGATGTCCACCTAACTCCCAAAACCTGTGTATGTTACCTCATACAGCAATAGGACTCTGGAGGTACCATTCAGTCAAGGATTTTGTGAAAAGGAGATTGTCTAGGGTTATCCACGAGGGGATGTTGCTATCTCAAGAGTACTTGTAAGAAGAATACAGAAAGGTCAGGGAAAGGAAAAGGCAAGGTGATAATGGAAGCAGAGATTGATGTAGCCACAAGCCAAGAATATGCAGCCTTTAGAGGCAGGAAGAGCCCAAGAACAAAAATCTCCCCTGGAGACACCAGGGGAGGAATCAGCCCTTCCAAAACCTTGATTTTAACTCTTAAGAGTCATGTTAGATGTCTGGTCTCCGAAACAGTAAGGCAAGACATTTGTGTTGTTTTAAGCCATTTAAGCCATTAAGCATGTGGCAATTTGTTACAGAGCAACAAGAAAACTAAAACAGATCCACCTGTACATATATGAAAAGTCTCAAGTTTTATAGTTAATGATCCATGAAAAAACCCTCTATGTTTGCCTCACCTTCAGCTACTTTTTGAACAATGTTCCTTGGGTATAAGCTGCCCAGCTATCTCTGACGGGACCACCTGCAATTACACTAATGGAGGCCAAAGCTACAAAGAACCCTGTTTTGAGCAGGCTCCCTGGTGAACGCTCTAGCATGGAATGCAACCAACCAAAGGCATCAGATCCTCTCCCAGGAAGTTTTGACTGGAAGACACCAAGAAGGCTATGATAGTGTAAGAAGAGAAAAACTACAAGAGTGTTGAAACAGATTTTTTAAAAAGTAGAAAAGCCAGGGATAAAGAGGACAGAGTGAGCAGAAAAGAGGGCAGTAGACACCAAATTTTGGAGACCAGGTTGCCACACTCCCACAGTGGCCCCACCAGTGAATGGATAACTGGTGGGAACATGCATTCCAGTACTTCCTAAGATCTGGGCTGCTGCTGAGATTACTTCTTGTGCCCATGTCCTCAGGTAGCCTGACAAAAACCATAACCTACCTGAGGTGAACTGAGGTGGTTCAGTCCTTTAGAATTTTCAAGAGCCTAATCATGACTCTCTGCCCTAGTCCGATCCTTTTCAAAGGTCATTAAGGTCAAAGGACCCGACATTTCTCCAAGGAAGATACACAAATGGCCAACAAGCACCTGAAAAGATGATCCCTGTCATTAGTCATCAGAGAAATGCAAACCAAAACTACAACGAGATGCCACCTCATTCCCATTAGGACAGCTATATTGAAAAGCGCATCAGTGAAAATGTGAAATCGGAACTCTCCTCCATTGCTAGTGGAATATCAAATGGTGCAAGCACCGCAGACGACAGTTCAGTGGTTCCTCACTTGGTAAAAAAAGTATTACCCCTGACTCAGTTCCATTCGTAGGTGTATACGTAAAATAATCTAAGAAATAGGTAGTATTACTCACAATAGCCAAAAGGTAGAAACAACAAAAAAAATGCTGATGAACAGATAAACCAATTTTGATAAATACATACATTTTTCACCATAAAAAGGAATGATACATGTCACAACAGAGATGAATCTAGAAAACACTATGCTAAGTGAAACATGCCAGACATGAAAGGCCAGATATTATATGATTCCATTTGTATGAAATATCCACAGGAGGCAAATCCATGGAGACTGAAAGATTAGTTATGGTTGTCAAAAGATGGGAATAACTGCTCAATGGATGTGATGAAATGTTCTGAAACTATGTACTAGGAATGGTTACACAACATTGTGAATGTATACTTGAAAGAATTGTACACTTAAAAATGGTTAAATTACATGTTAAGTGATTTTGAAAGAGGACTTCAACTACCTCCATTTAGACCTCAAACTTTCTAATTGGTTAAATTCTTCTCTCCAGGTAGCTCTTAATTCAGGAAAAAGACCCTGAGGGCGTAGTATCCCCCGATGAGAATACAAACTAGTCCCCCAAGCTGGAAATACTGTCCAGAGACAGCAAGTCCCCTCCTGACCCCAAGACAAGGAGCAATTCAACTTAACCTTCACGGCTCACCTTCTCATACCCTTGACCTGTGTTTCACATTTTCCTTATATAAACCTAGAAGCATTTTTGGCACCTCAGAGATAGTCCTTGAGATGCTAGTCCACTGCCAGCCACACTGAACTACCTTTCTGGTTTCACCATTACTACACTCTCTGCCTATAGATTTTGTCAGAGGTTAGTGCTTGAACTTGGTTTGGTTTGGACTCCCAGAGCCAGGTGCTCTTGCACCCCTACACCCCAGCTACAAATTTTCCCCAATAAACAAGGTCACAAAGGTATTTCATGTGGTATATTCATCTATTTACCACATTTTAAAGATATGGATCTATAGACTTCAACTTATGGTTATGCTAGAAGACACTCCAAATCATACTCTTGCTCCAAGTGACCCAGGACTTGGGTAATCTTTTTGCTATCAAAGGTCCAGTCTAGGATATATAACACAGACATCTCTGCATCATTTCTCAGTCAGACTCAGGGGTCTTTTCACACTGGCCTCTGTAGTCAGCCTACTTGGTTGTAAACATAGAGCTCATTTTATAAAAAGGAGTAAAATGCCAATCACTAACATCTGTCCACATTAATCTGATCCTGGATGAGCCTCTAAGTGAGCAGGAAAAGCTACATGAAATTTAGGTTCATGCAGTTGTTTTAGTTCACAATTTTAATAGATCATATCATTAAAAAAAAACTGATTAAGTAAGAGAAGGAAAAATAATTTTCCCTGTATCCTCCAGGTTCTTGGCTGAGACCCCCACAACCCCTGGAACTAAACACAGATTAATATGAGAAAAACAGAAGTTTAGTAACATGTATACTTCCTATTTTCAACTAAAGACAAAAAAAGATACAAAGGGGTGGGGAGGCCACTTGTGGAGGAAAAGTACAGTAAACCGGAATAAGACTGTTATGCAGTTTCAGTTCTGTAAGAGTTCCTAGAGATTAGGAGTCATCCTTGTCTTCCTGGTACAGAGAGGCAGACACTCTTACAAATGGAGATTTCTTTTATAGATGTAAATATCACTTACAAAAGGGTAATGCCTGGTTTTCAAGCTTCTCCCTGGTCTGCAGTTTCTTAAGAATAACTACCCCCCCCCCCCACAAATATCCTTATGTCAAAAAGGCTTATTTCTAGGTGCCAAATTCTGCTTCTCTTTAATCCCTTGATAAGAGTCAGTCAAGTCACTAAATGAATTAAGAAGGTAAAGGTAAATAAGGTAACATCTTTAGGGAATCATTTCCTTAAAGACAGTGACAGATACTTGAAGAGAATATTCTCTATCACCAAACTCTTCAATAAAATTACATTTCCCAAGTGAAGAAATGAAAGGTTGGCTTCCCTTGATGAAAATTAAAAAAAAAAACAACCAAAAACAAAAACATAAAGGAGACAAAATTCCGTTTCTTGTCTTTCAACATATTCCCTAAGTGTTTTTCCAATCAGCAGATGGTGCTGCCAACATATCATTGAAATCAAAAACCTAACAATGGCCACTTCCTTTAATCTTTCTTTTACAGGAAATTTTAAATAACTCATAAATTTTTCTATTCATGTCATACTTATAATAAAGCTCACTACTCCCGGCATTAGTTGGCTACCTACACATTTCTGAAATCCTAAGAAATGTAATTCAATTAAAACATAGAAAAGACCTTTAAAACATTATCTTTATCACGAATAATATTAACTAACATGGACAGGGTATTACTTATGGAGTAGGCACTTAACTGCGTTCACCTAAGTTTCTTAATCATAATGTAGGGGCCAAGGGCAGTCTGTCTCAAAATGCGCCACTTTCGGGGCGCCTGGGTGGCTCAGTTGGGTAAGCCTCCGACATCAGCTCAGGTCATGATCTCATAGTTCATGAGTTCGAGCCCCACATAAGGCTCTGGGCTGACAGCTCAGAACCCGGAGCCTGCTTTGGATTCTGTGTCTCCCTCTCTCTCTGCCCCTACCTCACTCATTCTCTCTCTCTCTCTCTCTCAAAAATAAACATTAAAAAAATTTTTTTAATGCAACACTTTTACATATTGATTATTTTAATTACAAGTTACTCAGGACACACCCTGTGCATCAAGGACACTCAGATCCTCTTCTGTCCCCCTGAGAGCAGGAAATAAATCTCCCATGTGAATGGCACCTCCCTGGAGGAGGAGGTACATTCTTATCACCAGACATAGGAAATTCAGGGCCAAGAGGTCTCTATAAACAATCCCAGCCCAAATTCT
This sequence comes from Crocuta crocuta, assembly GCF_008692635.1. Taxonomy (NCBI): domain Eukaryota; kingdom Metazoa; phylum Chordata; class Mammalia; order Carnivora; family Hyaenidae; genus Crocuta; species Crocuta crocuta. The sequence goes on from NW_027529173.1 coordinate 5,314,088, forward strand.
GTTTACCATTACTTACTGGTGGAAGTCCTGAAAGTTAAGTTTTGTCTTGTCAACTTCTCACAGATTTATTGTCTCTTTGTTTGGCGTAAAAACTGCCTGCCTTGGACATTTCCTTAGGTCTCCATTTCATTACTAGGCCTCCCTGCCCACATAAAACTGTGGTTTTTTTCTGTTCATTCATCTCATGTAAATTTAATTCTTAGTCCAACTGGAAGACCTTTAAGGGTAGAGGGAGAATTTTTCCTTCCCTACACTAACAAACTCAAAGGGTATTTATTTCTCAAAGGAGAATCTAGTTTCAAAAAGACATCTGGCCCCCCAAAGCCCATGTCCTTACCCACATTACCCCCACAATACACACTGTGCTATAATATTCCCAGCATTGTGGCAAAGACCTTTCAAAGACAGGCTTAACAGAAGAATGCAGAGATTGGTGGTTTAAGATTACCTAACACGCGGGGGTGCCTGGGTGGCTCAGTTGGTTGAGCATTGGCTTCAGTTCAGGTCATGATCTCACAGTTCATGGATTTGAGCCCCATACTGGGCCCTGTGCTGACAGCTAGCTCAGAGCCTGGAGCCTGCTTCAGATTCTGTCTCTCTTTCTCTCTCTCTCTCTCTCTCTCTCTCTCTCAGAAATAAATTTAAAATATTTTAAAAATTAAAAAAAAAGTTACCTAACATGCAGATGACCCTAATTCACATCATTAAAAAAAAGTAATTGGATTTCACTCCTCAATACTGCTTTTTCCCCCAGAATTCATTCAAAGCTTAAAACAAGTTTGACCTTATTTCTATTTTGAGAAAATTAAGAATGAAAAGTGATTTCCCACTGAGTCCAATTGCTGGGACAAAGACTGTGACCAATATTTAGAATAAAATGCAATCTGAAACACAAAAACGATGTAAACTTTACTTATGTGTGAACAAAAAGCAGCTAAATTAATGAGATCTTCTGTCAAGAAGTAAAGAAAGGAGAAAGAAATATGTTGTTGGCACATGTAAAATTTGACCTTTTCAGCATCAGATACTTTCCTGAACTGCTTAAGGGAAGAATCTATGGGTTGTGTGATAGGTGTAACGTTATTGTAAATAAAAAGATACGTATTGCAAAAATTGAAGAAAAAGTAAATAAGCACAGGAGTAAGCATTCCAGATTTTTCCAACAGACAAATCCACCTAAAAATATTGCTAAGTCATTTCTAAAGAAAAGATAAATCGGGGACCAACATTACGCAGCACTTCGTATTTCCATTCAGCCATCTAAGGCCATGCCCTTCAGGGAAAGGGGCATCCCAGAGTCACGAACATTGTTTTCACAAACAAAAATTTTCAGGCTCCAAAGAATGGATTCTAGCGAGCTAGACTGCACCTTGTCGTTGCTCTTGTTTCTCTGGCCTAACACAAAAAACCCCAGAACTCCCTTTACCCGAAGCTACACCTGAATGTTGGCCTTGGTATTTACCTTTCCAGGAGCATGTTGGTACCCAGGATGAGAGAACTCTTCCTCAGGCTTTCCCGGGACAGTGAGGCCTTCTGTGCATGACAGATCACACGCATGGAAAGGGACGGTCATGAGGACAAAAGCAAGCCCAAGAGGCTCCAGCCAACAAAAGCACAGCCTTTAACTTCTTTATTCCTCACACAGTCGTCTGCATCCCCAGCACCACAACCCCTCAGTTTTCTCCTCCGTGCTATTCGTGGTACGCTGACCACGCGCGACTCCTACCGTTTTCAAAACACAGCTTCATTCTGCCAGCTTGTCACACTTCAAAATGTATTTAGTGAGGATAATTCCTGATCTACAGCAGGTCTGGTGCCTTTTTTGCCCACTCTTAAGTAACCCACAGTTCTCTATTTCTAGACACACTGGAAATTGTGAACTAATTACAAAATTCAAAGTTTCAGCCCATAGTATGAACCAAAATTCCTTTGATTAACCACCGAAACCTCTCCCTTTCCCTGGCTTCGGCTAACTTCCGGCAAAGGTGGGGGAGGGATAGGCACAGCTGGATTCTTTTCTATTCTTTCCACTTGCCCATCTCTCCTTTTTCTCTCTTTCCTTATTCCCTAGCTGTTTTCTTCTTGCTTCTGAGGGTGGGGAGGGGTGAGCCTTGGGGATGGGGGCAGAAGACTGGGTACAAGATGAGAAAGAGAAAAGTATGGAAAATGGATGGGAAACAGTTTTCCTGAAATGGTACTATTTTAAGCTAGCATCCCACACTCTATGGGAGAAATTTAGGGCTCCTTCTTGGAGGACACTTTTATAAGCTCTTAAAAGCAGCTCATCACTGGCGACTTCTTCCCTAAAATTCCTCTTACTAATGCAGATGCATCTCTCTCTCTTTTTTTTTAATTTTTTAAATGTTTATTTTAATTTTGAGAGAGGGGGGGCGGGGGAGAGAGAGAGAGGGAGACAAAGAATCCAAAGCAGGCTCCAGGCTCTGGGCGGTCAGCACAGAAGCAAGGCTCAAATCCACAAACTGAGGTCATGACCTGAGCCAAAGTCAGATGCTTAACCAACTGAGCCACCCAAGAACCCCTAAGGCAGAAGCAACCACTATGGGTTGTCACTTACAACTCCCTCCTTGACACTTAAATGTTCAAACTTTTTTCCCAGTATGCTGCTGTTTCCATCCAGGCAACTTTAATAGATGCAAGATGTCCCTGACTGTTGAGTTCATACCTAGACCACAGCAAACACCTATTCATCTCGAGTCCTTTCCAGTGAACCCTGGAGGAATCTGTATTTCAGAACAACTATCTTTGTTTCATCATCAGCGCAGAGAACTCAACCAAACAGTTTATATTCATTTACATTCATACTAGGGTTCCAGAGTTGCAGACCAGGTTCTGGACCATTGCATACCCATAGCATATCGTGTATGTTACAACACATATTTTAACACTTTCTGATGATGCTTTTGGAAATGCTTTAACCAGTTCTACAATTCCTCATAGTAAATAGCCATGACTTCCTGGAAATTGATGGAGTAACACAGTGAAGACTGAAATCCCTCTGGCTGTGGACTCCTGATTTTTATTTAGTTCATGACATCATGGGAGTCATAAAGCAAACATCTTAATTCCAGCTCAAATAATAATGTTCACGGAAGTTAACACAGTTTAAACCCTGCTCTAGTTTACAGTATTGTTCACACATCTCTTTCCCTAACAATTTAGACACTAAATAATCAGAATCTTTAAAAAAGGACTTTGAGAATTGTTGTGACTTAGGATTATCTTCTGGTAATTGTGGAATCCTTGAGGTGCTAATGTAAGCAGCAAAAATCAATGAACATGTGGGAGTAATCGAGCAGAACAAGGTACCCCAGCTCCCTTGATAAAAGCACTGCTCGGAGATAGAGGGTTCTTCCCAACATCTAACATCAGGAAAGGCCATAAATATGAAGCAGTTCCTGCAGAGGTAGGGATTGGAGGAGTAGTAGCTCTCATTGTGAGAGCTAATTTTGACCGAAATTGATGTGAAAGTATTGAGTCAACCACACACAATGGCAGAGAGACTCTGTTATCTAAGAGAAATGATAAAGCACAGAGAAAATACAAGGAAAAAAAATAAAGACTATGGTTTTATTTTTGGCCAGTTTAGTACTAAGTCTTAGTTTTCCATAGTGTCCTAGTCTGTAAAGTCAAGTGAATTTGGACTTAAGGGAAATCTCCTATCAAGAGTAAACGGGGCCACTCTGATTTTACATTTACCCATCTGAAAAAAGAATTTCATTGCCATCTTTCAGAATTTGGCATCCAAACTATACTAGTTTTCTCTTTAAGTCAGAATTAGCAATGATGATACCAGTGATTCCTATTTATTTCCCAAATTTCCTTCTCAGTATTTAGTAACCACTCCAGATATTTAAAAATCTCTCCTCTTTTTCCAGTTATGCTTTTACTCTTGCATTTCAACTATTTCAGTAGTCAATTAACAGTGGATTCCATTCAGGTATCCAGTGTCAATCTCTCGTGAGCAGATTACCCTGTTTTTACTAGATATTGTCCCCCCCCCAAAAAAAAGTTACTATAGCCCACTAGGCTCCACATTGTCCCTCTCAAGTCTCTTTCGTTATGGACCATGAGAACGAGATTAGCCTTTCTAAAATGCTTCCTTTCAAAGATTCGCCTTTCCTTGACTCTTCAATTCTGACCATGAGTACTCACCACTTCACTCAGGGACATAACAACTGAACTTTAATGAGCCTCCTTTTTTTTGCAACAGAAAGGTTGAGTTTTTCTTCTCATAGTCCAGTGTTTCCCTAATGCCTTTAGTTGGTTGTAAAAAAATATTTTAACTTCTTCTTGCACTGTGCAAATACTATGGGTTCAGTCTGAGTATCCTTCTCCTCCTTCCTTTTCTTTTTCCCACAGAACCACTTTTAATTTTTAACTTTAGGTTTATAATCTGTCAAGCTTTTCTTCTACCTGTACTCAAAGTGGTATAAACATGCCTGGTATAAATGCCCTCAGTCTTGTTAACTGTTTACTGATCAACCTCATTATCCCTAAGTGGCTGGCCTACATTCTGAGTCCCTGAAATGACAACCATGAGGAAGTCTTCATAAATGTCTGCTAAAGACCCCTGATCAGAAATCGAATCCTTGAATATCACATAGTCGAACCACTCAGATCACCACAGCTCAGTTATATTTCTTCTCTCTTTGCCTGTACTCCTATACCCAATTACAGAAATCAGAAATATCTATGAAATAAGTCAGAGTTAACGTGATAGCCCATAGAGAAGGGTGGGGGGGAATTAGGAAACTATTCTTTCTTTGACTGCCTCTTTTGTCCTAGATGTTGGCAGGTGGTTATCAGTCACAGAGATATAAAGGAAACTGAAGGTAAACCTGAAACAGAACACTCCAGGTGAGCAAATCCTGTACAACCCACCAATCATGGCACCATTAATTCAAAATCCAAAACCTACATATTTAAATGCTACCTATTTTTGAGATGAGTCCTTTCTGTCCCTCTCCCCCAAACACTTAGCTAGCATCATTTTTCCACTAAGAAGAATCAGGCATTAAAATGTTCTCCAACGTCAAACTTGCTTTTCCACAGGGAACTTTGACCTAAGGGTTCAGAATTAATATTTCCATCAGTCTGGATTTTACAAACTCTACCCAGCAATTAAAACATCTGCAGGTTATGGTATTAACCACAGAAGTTACCTCCAATGCTGGAGTTTTAACCTATATGAGGGACTTTGCTTCTCAAGTATGTAGATCTTGCCCATACTAACAGCAATCTGCCATACTTCACCAAAGTTTACCCATGACTTCATGGTAGAAAAAGCTAATAAAAAGAGATTTTTGGAATATTAAAACTTTGACTAACCTGTTGCCATCTGCACTAATTTGTAAAGAAAATTCACAAAGTAGACATGCCGGACAATGTACATTTTTATTACTGCAAGGCATTGAAGTCAAAATCTCCTATAAAAAAGCTGGCGCTAGTGAGGTGTGCAAATGTGTTGGTGTCCTATAGGCCTAGATAAGTCTTTTTTTTTTTTTTTACATTTATTTATTTTTCAGAGACAGAGAGAGACAGATCACAAGTGGGGGAGGGGCAGAGAGAGAGGGAAACAGAATCCGAAGCAGGCTCCAGGCTCCAAGCCAACAGCACAGAGCCCTACATGGGCCTCGAACTCACAAACTGTCAGATCATGACCTGAGCCAAAGTCAGATGCCCAACAAACTGAGCCACCCAGGTGCTCCAGGCCTAGATAAGTCTTAACCAATGGCCTCACAGCATCCAGACTCACATGCTTGTCTTGGACCTTATCATTTTGCCACTGTATCAAGAGTAAAAAACAAAAAATCAAATACAAAACCAAATCCAAGAAAAAATTCACTAAGTGGGTGAGAGCTAAGCCAGTTATTATGGTCTTCCTTGATAAGTCTCTTCCAAGGAACAAACACAGTGGGCTGTTTTACCATGTCTACTTCAGGTGAATAGCAGGAAGGTGGTAACCAAACAGAGTGTACCTTGAGGAAATAAAAACTTAAAATCTCTTTAAACTTTACAAAGAAATCCCCACATCTTTAGTTCAATAGCCCAGTAATTATTTATTTTGAGAGAAACAGAGACAGTGCAAGTGAGGGAGAGGCAGAGAGAGAGAGAAAGACAGAGACAGAGACAGAGAGAGAATCCCAAGCAGGCTTCACACTCAGCACGAGCCTGACACAAAGTCCAAACTCATGTGAAATCATGACGTGAGTTGAAATCAGGAGTCAAATGCTTAACTGACTGAGTCACCCAGGTGCCAGATAATTTTTTTTCTTAAATGTCAGCCAGCATTAAAAAGTCACTTATACCAAAAAAGAAGTGATAAACCCAAAACAATTTTATAAAGTAATCTTTGTAGTAACCTGAATGAACCTTGTAGGAAAAGGGTTATTCTATATTGGCTAATTTATGCTTAGCCAAAAATCAGTGTACCATGAGCGTACCATGGATTTAATCAACTAACATATTTTAAAGATCTTCTTTCCTTATATCTAAGAACAAAGCCACGTACATACATTTGTGAATAAATTGATCACTCTATAATAGTTGTCATCACAATTCTTAATGCATACTAGAAAAACTTATACACAAAACATACAGCATCACTGAAGAGAAGACAACAAATGTGATAGAAAAACATGCAAGCTGTATCCAGTAAAGATAGAAAGAAATCTGTGAAACATGTTACATATAGAATAAATGGAATAAGCAAGTAACAAATGTGTGTTTTTACCAAAATTTAGAAGGATGGAAAAAAAAAAACAAGAGCACCTCTTGTGGACAAGGAGGAATGGAAAGCTAAGTAAACACTAAATATTCATAAGACACAGAGATTTCACTTCTTTTCAGAAAGGAGTAGCTGTTACAAGATTCAACAACAAGACATGTGGAAATTATTTGAATGTACTATGTGATTAAGATATATGTAGAAATAAAACATAAGGCCACAATAAAACAAAAGTTACAAGAGGCAATGGTAGTAAATTGATGTAAGGCTCTTACATTCCAGAGGAATGAAGGTAGACTGTGATACATTAGATAAATGTTGTCAACACTGACCAAAACTAACTAAAAACTAATATAAAAAACAGAGTTAATAAACCAACAATAAAGAAAATTCCTTACTTGGAAAAGAAAAAGAAAAGAAACCGTAGCAGATGGGTCAAATGGATAACAAACAATAAAATGGTCGATTTAAACACAGCCATATCAATAAACATATTAAATATAAGTTGTCTAAACAATCCAATTAAAATGAGGGTTACCAGACTAGATTAAAGGAGCAAATAGCTATTTCCTCTATCCAAGAAACTCATTTTAACTATAAATACTGGAGGTTTATAGTGTAAAGATAGAAATAATATATGCTATATAAACATAAATCCCAATAATGAGGTGCTATATTAATATCAGAAAGAGTAGACTGCAGGACAGATAAAGAGAGATAATTCATAAAGATAAAAGGCCAGTTTGTCATAAAAATGCAACTGTCCTAAATTGTGTGTGTGTGTGTTTGTGTACACACAACATNATGAAGCAAAAATTGACAGACTCAAAAGGCATAGAGATAAATTCATGATTATAGGGGGTATTTCAACATTTCTTTTGTGAGGACTGAGAGACACATAGACAGAAAATTATTAATTCTATAGAGAATAGAAACAACATATAGAAAATATGAACACTATCAATCACTTTGTTCGAATTTATACTTACAGAATACTCTACTGAGGAACAACAAAATATACATCTGCTCAAGTGCCGGGGGAACATACACCAAAGTAAAGTGGATTACAGGTCTAAACCTAAAAGCTAAAACTATACAGTTTCTAGAATAAATAGAGAAAAGACTCTTTTCCAATAGTGGAGTAAGCAAAGATTTCCTGGAACACATACACACAGAAAATTAAAAATGGGAATTTATAAAAATTAAAATGTTTGTTCATAGTAACACATAGGAAAATTAGAAAACAAGCCACACATGGAAGGCAATATTTTCTGTTAAAAAAAAAAAGTCAGATTCAGAATATGTAACTACTCCTAACAACTTAGTAACAACCAATTTTTAAGAAGAAAAACATATTAATAGACTTTTTACCAAGGAAGATGTATGAATGACAAGTACATGAAAAAGTGCTCTAAGTCATTTGTCATTAGAAAAAAAGAAGTAAAACTATAATGAGATATCACTCAACATCCTTTGAATGCCTAAAATTAAAGATTCACAATTGGAGGTGTTGACAATTGTGTGGAACAACCGATGGCAATATAAATTAGTGCAACAATTTGGGAAATTAGGTTGGTAGTTCTATATTCCATTAAATACACACTAACCATATGACTCTGAAACAGTTGTTTCTCCAAGAGACTTGAGAACATGTCCAACCAAAGCCTGGCACTTGGATACAGAACTAGGTGTAATACTAATAGCAGCTTAATTCATAATAACCCAAAGCAAGAAACAACCATAACGGTGAACAATAGAAGAGTATGTAAATACATGGAAGTAGAGCAACACAATGGAATAATATTCAGCAATAATAAAGAATGGTTGGCTAATAGAAGCAACAAAGTAGATGAATCTCAAAAATATTGCAGTTAGCCAAACAAGCTAAACACAAAAGGCTACATCATATATATTTTTTCTGTAAAAAGACACAAGTAATCTATAGTACCAAGGTTGACTAGTGGTCTCCTCAACACGATGTGGGAAATGGCCTAAGGGAATTTTGGAGGTTGATGGAAATATTCTCTATCTTAACTGTGCAGATGGTTACATAAGTATATAGTTGACTTTTTAATAAAGTGGGAGGTTAGAGGCACCAATCCCCTGCAGAGTCAAAAATCTGCACTTAATTTTTGATACCCCCAAAACTTAATTACTAATAGCTTACTGTTGACCAGAACCATTACCAATAACATAGTTGATTAACACACACTTTGTGCGTTGTCTTATATGCTATATTATGATATATTAAGCAGAATAATATAAAATATTAAGAAAATCATAAGGAAAATAAAGTATATTTATAGTACTATATTGTATTTACCAAAAAAAAAACCTGCATATACAAATCAATCAATGATATACACCACATTAGTAAAAGAAACGTTAAGAACCTTATGATCCTGGGCCACATGGGTGGTTCAGTCAGTTGAGTGTCTTACTTGATTTTTGGCTTAGATCATGATCCCAGGGTCATGGAATTGAGACCCGCACTGGGTTCTGCATTGAGTATGGGGCCTCTAGAGATTCTCTCTCTCTCTCTCTCTCTCTCTCTCTCTCTCTCTCTCCCCCCCAATCTTTCCCACTCTAAAGTTAATTTTAAAAAAATAACTATATCCTGTCAACAGATGCAGAAAAAACATTTGACAAAATATGGCATCCATTCTTGATAAAAACTTTCAACAAAGTAAGTATAGGTGAAATATACATCAACATCATAAGAGCAAGATATGAAAGACCCTCAGATAATATCATCCTCAATAGGGAAAAACTCTACAGTCAGGAACAAGACAGAGATGTGCACTCTCACCATTACTGTTTAACATAGTACTGGAAGTCTTCGTCTCAGCAGTCAACAAAAAGAAATAGAAGTCATCTAAATCAGCAAGGAAGAAGCCAAACTTTCTCTATTTGCAGATGACATGATAGTCTATGAAACCTAAAAGTTCCAGCATAATACTGCTAGACCTAATCCATGAATTCAACAAAGTCGCAGGATATAAAATCAATGTACACAAATCTGTTGTATTTCTATATATCAATAATGAAGCAGCAGAAAAAGAAATCAAGGAATTGATTGTCGGAGGCCGGCTCCAGCAGGTCCAAGGGTCCCTGAAGGATGGACGGTGTCGGTGAGAGAGAGAGAGAGAGAGCGCACGCGCAAGCGAGCACGAGCAAGCCCCGAGATTCTTTCTGATCACCAGGCAGGCATCTCTGCTCTGACTGGGGCTCAACTTTATTTTATAAGTGTTTGGGGGAGGGCACAGAAGTGACATTTGCCTTAGACAATGATTTCCGATAACAAACTTCTTTGATATGTAAGAATTTCCCAGAACATAGATTTGTAGAAGACTCATGCATAACCTGTATCAACAGTAATTGAGGTAGGGGATTTAGATGCTTATCTTATGGGGAAGGAAGGCATCTTTAGCATACCAGACAATGTTTTTAGCATAAAAGGGTGAAGTTACTTTCTCTGTGAGCAGGGGTCAAACAGGTCTTTCAGGAAACATCTTTGCTCTCATAATCACAAAAGAAGAAGTTTCTCATTAGGTTCCTCCACAGGGAGCAATCAGCATATTCAGGGCCAAAATAAGTCACTCCAAACTTGATAACAATGCCTTGAGGTTGGGGGTGGTCAGTGCTCCAGGCAAAAACAAATGGGTGGGGATGGATATCTGCCCTTAACCCTAAATTAGGCTCTTTGCCTCAGGGCCAGACTCAAGCCCTCTTATGTAAATCTTGGATCTGCAAGGCCCATCTGAAGAGCCTTTTGACAATCATCCACAATGCTTTCATCTGAAGTCTCTTTGGAAAAGGCAGGGACAGGCCTTTCCTTAAGAGCAATCTGTATGGGGAATATTGGTCTGACCTGGAATATTGTGAGGTCTGGTCAATACCAGCAGCCTCATTTCCAACATGAGCCAGTAGTAGCAGAAGGAGATACCAGTTTTCGTTTCTCATGGCAGGAGCTGTACAAACGTTACCATATCCTCGCTGTGACTGTCATCCAGTGAGGCCAGTGCAGCTCCCAGCAATCGATACCATTTACAATTTCACCAAAACCCATAAGATGTCTAGGAATAAACCTAACCAAAGAGGTGAAAAATCTGTACTATGAACACCATGGAACACTTATGAAAGAAACTGAAGAGGACACAAAGAAATGGAAAACCCTTCCATTCTCATGCATTGGAAGAACAAACGTTATTTAAATGTCTATACTACCCAAAGAAATCTACACATTTAATGCAATCCCTACCAAAATACCACCAGTATTTTTCAGAGAGCTAAACAAATAATCCTAAAATGTGTATGGAACCATAAAAGACACCGAATAGTCAAAGAAATCCTGAAAAAGAAAAGCAAAGCAGGAGGCATCATGATTCTGGACTTCAAGTTACTTTACTAAACTGTAGTCACCAAGACGGTATGGTACTAGCACAAGCACAGACACATAGATCAATGGAACAGAAGAGAAAACCCGGAAACAGACCTACAGATACATGGCTAACTAGTCTTCGGCTCCACTTTTTTACTCCATACACAAAAATAAATTCAAAATGGATGAAAGACCTAAATGTGAGACAGGAAACCATCAAAATCCTAGGGGAGAACACAAGGTATCAACCTCTCTGACCTTGGCCAGAGCAACTTCATACTAGACATGTCATCTAAGGCAAGGGAAACAAAAGCAAATGCCAACTCCTGGCACTTTTATCTCTTCAAGATAAAAACTGAAGGAAACAACCAACAAAACTAAAAGGCAGCCTATGGAATGAGAGAACCTATTGTAAAGGATGTATCTGGTCAGTATCCAAAAATCTATAAAGAACTTAATCAAACTCAACACCCAAAAACCAAATAACCCAGTTAAGAAATGGGCAGAAGACATGAATTGACATTTTACCAAAAAAGACATCCAGATGTCCAACAGACCCAAGAAAAAATGCTCAACATCTTTTATCATCAGGGAAATACAAATCCAAACCACAATGAGATACCACATCATACCTATCAGAATGGCTAAAATTAACAACACAGGAAACAACAGATGTTAACAAGGATGTGGAGAAAGGGAGGGACTCTCTTACATTGTTGATGTGGATGGAAACTGCTGCAGCCACTGTGCAGAACAGTATGGAGGTTCTTCAAAAAGTTAAAAATAAAACTATCTTAGGACCCAACAATTGGACAACTAGGTATTTATGCAAAGGATACAAAAATACAGATTCAAAGGGGTACATGCATCCATTACTTATAGCAGCATTATTATAGCAACATTATCAATGATAGCCAAACTATGGAAAGACTCCAAGTGCCATCGACTGATGAATGGATAAAGATGTGGCAAATATATGTAGGAGTATTACCCAGCCATCAAAAGAATGAAATCCTCCCATTTGCAATGATGTGGACGGAAGTAGAATATTTTGCATATTACACTATGCAAAATAACTGAATGAGAGAAGACAAATACCATATGATTTCATTCATATGTGGAATTTAAGAAACAAAACAGACGAACATATGAGAACAGGCAAAAAGAGAGAGGGGGGAAACAAAAGATAAAAGACTCTTTAAGATAAAGAGCAAACTGAGGATCAGTGGCGGGAGGAGGGTGGGGAAGGGTCCAAATAAATCCAGAAAATGTGCTCTTGGAATTTCGGTCACTTTCTCCTAGAGGTGACTGTCCATTCCAGAAAGAGGAAGGTAGATGGAGAAGACGAGAAGAAGAGCTTTTGACAGATTCAAAGGACTAAGATGACAAAAAGGGTAAAATATTCAAAAGAGAAAATGGAAAATCTGAATATTTGACTTAAAGAAATTGAATCTGTAATGAAAAACCTTCACACAAAGAAATATGAATGCCTTGGAGGCTTTACTGGAGAATATCCTATAATGTCATTTAAAGAAGCATGAGGTTATTGTTGTAGATTAAAGAAGGTTACAGGCATATAATTAAATGTAATGTACTATCTTGATTGAGAAAAAGTAATAATAAAGATATTTGGGGAACCAAAAAGAAGTCATTGAAGTGTAGCTTAAAATGAATTCACTTAATTGTCTGCAAATTAAGTCTAAACTAAGGTATAAAACTTCTTGCAAATTTCCTAGGTTCAAATCATGCCCCCTGCATTAAGGTATGCTTAAATCAGTCACCTATTGATGACACTCATACTGATCACTCACCTTTTCTACCCCACACAGATAAAAGCCATTGCTTTTTATTGAGAGCTACTGCTCCAATGTCTTGTGCTTTGCCTCTTTAATAAAACAAGTTGACTCTGGGTACCTTTCTTTTGTTGAGCCCCTTGCCCATCTCTAACTTCCGTTATCATAAACTCACCATTAGCATTGAAGAGCAATCTAGGAGGAAGGAGCAGAAAGTACAGATTTTATATATGGTACAAGATTTAAACATGTGATCTTCCTCTCTATTTGTGTGCCGTGTTAAGTCATGTTAAGTATACCATCTCTTTTCCCTTGCTTCTCTCTGTGTGTTGATCCAACAAGCCATGTAAATTTGAGAACCTTAGTTTGGTCTGTGACACTTTTCATACTCTGACCTCTAAACTAGTTTGCTGGTAGCATGTCTAGAACTACCATAGCATCAAGGTAATTTCACATTATGAGCAGAGTACAACTAACTTAAACCATGAAATTCATAAATGTATGATGATATCAATCTTAAGAATTAAAAATGTCAAGGCACTGGAACAAAAAGTATGCAACTTTCAATGAAATTTAGAGAAACTAAGTAAAGGTGGGTAAAGAATGCTAAACTGTGAAATTAAAAGAAATTAATTGTTGTACAGTGAAAAATACAGTGTATCATGATATCAGTGGGTTCTTGATGTTGGTAGACAAGATCCCTAATCATGAAGATAATCATTAATTCTTGAAGTCATAGTAACCAAGTATATGTTCATAGTTTTAAAATTTTATGACACATCCATACTTTTGGCAGTGAACATAATTACTGAAACAGCTTGGCAGAGGTAGATTGAGACATATATAGATATTTCCCGCTTTCCAGTTATAAAAAGATTAGCAATTCTAAAGCACGCTAATACAAAGATTAATATAACCTGGATAAGTTAGTTTTAAGTTTGTGAATCATCAAGATAATAATACTGATATCCAGAAGAACAGTTTCAATAATTACAGCAGATTCAAAACAATACTAAAATCACTGGTGTGAGATATGTCATACATCCATTTATTTTCAAAGAAGGCAACCAACAAAAACAAAACTGTCAATAAAATATCAAATAAGAGTTGGATAATTACTATGGGATCATAACCTAACCATTGCAACTGATGCAGAAACACCTTGCACATGACAACAGCCTGCTCTCTAGACTCATACCATCTGGTCTTCTCTCTCTGACCAATATAATGCAACACTGCTTTCATATAATGCAAGCTGGGATATTAGTTATCAGGTGGAACAAAGAAATCAGTGTTCAGGACACCCTAAAACAAATTGTGTTTATCTCTAGCACTAAGAACCCCACTTGTATCTCCATTATCAGTATACTCCCCAGCATCACCAAAGTAACATAGTTCTGTCAGATACTAATATGACTTTCTTAATCTTCAGCAAAGATTAAGCTCATGATGCCCAAAAGAACCTTGAGAGAAGATGAATCCATGCCTCCATCACAGCTTGAGGAAGAAAGAGTAATAGAAATGCACAGACCAAGCTTCCCTCTAGATCTTTCACAATCACTAAAACCACTCCCATGCAAAAATTGTCAGTAGAGACCATTATCAAAAGGGAATCAAGACTGAACTTTGATATTTGTTGTGGGTGTCTAAACCAGAGATCTTGTGGGTTTTTGGTAAGTTGAGTTATATACACATGAAGCTGATATTCAACCCGATACTGCCATTCCTGTTGTTATTATGTTCAATTACTTCATGAGTTTGATTGATAAATAGGTGCTTCAGGAACTACTCATCACCAGTCCTATCTCACATACAAATAAAACACTCTTTACCCCCCTAGAACCCCCAGACATCACTAGAGTTAGCAACCACTTGATTCATCAATAGCTATGATGTATCAATTGTGAATATTCTGAATCTATTCCAACAGTGTTTGCCAATGCCTACACATGGGAAAATGAAGTTAATACATTGCTTAGGAGTATGGACTTTTCAGACTTTTCAATTTACCATGTTGCCTAACAATAAAGGGAAACAGTAGATGAGCTCCATTCTCTCCAACTGTTTCTAAATATTTTACTTAAACAAATATGAATGTATCTGATAATTACACACTTAGCACACAAATGGCAGAGATGTGGAATTAAAAAAAAAAACCTTCGAAGTAGGAAATAGATTTTTAATTTAAGGTCATCTCAATTTCAATCTTTAAGGTCATTGGTTCATAACATCTTTATCAAGCAAATGATCTTTTGAAATAATCTGATAAGTTATGTAAATAAAATATACTTAATTGAAGATTTCGAGTTTAAGCTTTAAGCAATTTTAAGGATTAGACTCTTTAGGTGAGCTGGTCTATGAAAATCTAATTTATAATCTATTAGAATTATCTTGTTTGAAAATTCCTGGGAGGCTCTACCTGTTTTATCATCTATTAGGGGAAGAAATAGCAAGATATGCAAAGTAATTAGGCTATTTCTCATCAGTTTTAGGAGAATGGATGCTGTTACATTTATTAGGATGTTCTTTTCTTGCAATCACCATGTGAATATGCAAATCTTGGCATCATAGATGCTTCTCCAGATACTTCACTCAATTTAAATGTGTATCTTTCTCCCTCCATGTTCCGGGTCCACTTCCCAATTCCTTTGCGTGCTCCGCTTTCCCTTGATTGTAGTGACACCTAATGTCAGAACCAGAGAATATCTTCAGCTCAGCTCCTGTAGAGTTTCCCAACTTCCTGGACTGTTCAGTTATAATCTCACCTTCTCAGCAGACAGAATTCACTAAAGTAACTTGCTGGGCCATGAAAAACATAATTAAGATGCAGTTAAATATTCCTAAAATACAAGTGGAAGTATTACTTGAAACCTCTGAATCATAATTTTTCAAAACTGGCAGTTTTTTGAGAGAAGTCTCCCACTCAAAAAGTATACATTTTTGGAAAATCCCTAAATATTGTGAATTTTGGAAAATTCACATTCATTCATCTTACTGATAAAGTGTTTTCTTTCTTAGTGTCTGGGCTTAGTGGCCTCAAGTGAGTAATAGTTATAGTATAAATAAGGAAACTAATATTGGGAATTTATTCAACATTATTTTTATATGCATTTATCATCTCTCCCAAAAAAGAGACCAACTTGATCTTTGTACTCTCTGTCTCATTTCCAGTAAAAATTATGGGAGCCTGACCTAGAGCAGGGTTCACAGAACAACATGTCTGGAAAAGCAGAATTCTCCTTCTGTCACTTTTCAGGTCCTCACTCATTCAATTTTCACACCAAGTCTGTAAGATCATCATTATCATCTTTTGTATTTATATTAATGACTTGCCTTGGGTGCAGTGGCTACAAATGAGGTATTTGAACCCAAACATTCTGGGCCTAGAGCAGGACAATGAGAAGGTGGGTACGGAGGTCATATTGCTCCACGTTAATTATTCCTCAAGTGAGTTCTGTAAGTCATCAGTGGTCATTACAATGGTTAAGGCAATGATGAGGAAGTTAGATCAAGCACGATCAAATATATAATTAAAATCACTGGTCCCATTGTGAAGAATATAGTAAAAGGGAAAATTCCCCTCATGGGTTTTTGCTTTCTCTCCAATCAGCCCTGGAGACTCAGTTCCCCAATATAGCCCATTATGGGTCCATTCTTCCAGATATTAGAACCTATCCAGGGCCTCCACTCTTAAGCACAGTGTGTCATGTCTCTCTTAGTGGGGAAAACAAAAAATTGAGGTTGAAAAGATCTAAGTTTGAGCCACTTACTATGAGCCTGGTCAGGTCAATGAACTCATTTTAGGCTCAATTTAAAGTGAGGTAAATAGCACCTTACAAATTAAGATGGCAACTGGAGTCCACATTCTTCCAAACTCTCCACTGAGTACTACAGGGAAAAAATTATTCCTTCCTGGCAACTACAAAAAGGTACAGTTAGCCAAACTGAAAATTCAAGTATAGGCAAGAGTAGAGTGAGAGAAGACTGATATGCCCATAATCAAGGTGTGCCTTCAAGGCGAAAATGAAAGGAACCCCCATCCAGGAGGTTTGCAGTAAATCCTGCACATAAGGCTTAGTCATGACATGGTAGGTGGGAATAAATTTAAATTCTGTTGAAGTTTTCAGGAAGTACAGTCAAACTTCAAATCTTCATAGAGTGGGGAGTCACAAAGAAACCCACTGTATAAATCTGGCCAAGATGGCAGCTTAAGAACATAGGACATGCCTAAGGTTTATCATCTGGCTTGATACACGTCTACAAAGTCATCTTAGTTCAGATATGTAAAAACATGTTCTGTAATCGTAATGAGAGAACAATTTCTAAAGAATAAAGAAGTTTTATCATTGAAAAATGTGACAGCTAACATTTGTTTTTACTCTATAATGGATACAATGGATAATGAATTCAATACTACAAAAATCACACCAGAAGACAAATGAGAAATTCTGAGTACAATGCTAAATAGATAAAAATTATAAAGGCCACATGTATAATGGTGTCAGAAATCCAGTATATAAAAAACTTTTCAACAAAGAGTTTTTAATAGGACAAAAATCAATAACCAGCTATGTAATGCAAAAAAACAAAAACAAAAACAAAAAACACTTCTAAGAAATGAACACAGCCTTGGGTATTTCCATTAGATAAATTCTTGGTTGTTTACACAAATTAAGCAGGAGAAATTTTACTGGATAATGTCTTAAGTATTTTTTAATCAAGAGGGTCAGATTTACCTCAAGCCTTTCCTCTACACTAAACAGTTAGATGTGAGAGCAACAAGAGCACCCTAAACCCAGTAGGAGAAGAGAAATAATAAAAATCAGGGCAGAAAGAAACAATATAGAATTAAAAAAAAAAACACAGCTGAACAGATCAATGAAACCAAGAGTTGATTTTTTGAAAAAATTAACAAAATCAACAAACCTCTAAGCCAGGCCTCTCAAAAAGAAAAGAGAGAGCACCCAAATAGACAAAATCGTGAATGAAAATGGACTTATTACAACCAACCCCTCAGAAATACAAGCAATTATCAAGGAATACTATGAAAAAGTATATGCCAACTAACTGGACAACTTAGAAGAAATGGACAAACTCCTAAACACACACTCACTACCAAAATTCACATAGGAAGAGATAGAAAATCTGAACAGACTGATAACTAGTGAAGATATTGAATCAGTTATCAAAAATCTCCCAACAAATAAGAGCCCTGGGCCAGATGGGAATTCTACCAGACATTTAAAACAGAGTTAATAGCCATTCTTCTCAAATTATTCCAAAAAATAGAAATCAAAGGAAAACTTCCAGACTCATTCTATGAAGCCAGCATCACTTTGATTACCAAGCCAGAGACCCATCAAAAAAAAAAAAAGAGAGAGAGAGAGAGAGAAAACTACAGGCCAATATCATTGATGAATATGGATGCAAAAATCCTCAACAAGATAGTTGCAAATCAAATGCAACAGCACATAAAAAAGAATTATCCACCATGATCAAGTGGGATTCATTCCTGGGTTACAGGGCTGGTTAAATATTTACAAAATCAATGTGATACATCACATTAACAAAAGAAAAGATAAAAACTATATGATCCTGTCGATAGATCCAGAAAAAGCATTTGACAAGATACCACATCCCTACTTAATAAAGACCCTTGAGAAAGTTTGGATAGAAGGAACTTACTTAAACATCCAAAAAGTCGTCTATGAGAAGCCCTCAGCTAACATCATCCTCAATGGGGAAAAACTGAGAACTTTCCCCCTGAGATCAGGAACACGACAGGGATGTCCACTCTCACCACTACTGTTTAACATAGTGCTGGAAGTCCTAGCATCAGCCATCAGACAACAAAATGAAAATAAAAGGCATCGGAAGTGGCAAAGAAGAAGTCAAACTTTCACTTTTCACAGACGACATGATACTCTGCATCGAAAACCCGACAGACTCCACCAGAAGCCTACTAGAATTGATCCATGAATTCAGCAAAGTTGCAGGATACAAAATCAACATACAGAAATCAGTTGCATTTTTATACACCAACAATGAAGCAACAGAAAGAGAAATCAAGAAACTGATCCCATTCACAATTGCACAAAAAACCATAAAATACCTAAGAATAAACCTAACCAAAGATATAGGAGATCTGTATGATGAAAACTACAGAAAACTTATGAAGGAAATTGAAGAAGACACAAAGAAATGGAAAAACATTCCATGCTCATGGGTCAGAGAAATAAATATTCTTAAAATGCCATTACTACCCAAAGCTATCTACACATTCAATAAAATCCCAATCAAAATTGCACCGACATTTTTCTCAAAACTAGAACTATCCTAAAATTTGTATGGAACCACAAAAGACCCTGAATAGCCAAAGTAATACTGAAGAAGAAAACCAAAACGGGAGGCATCACCATTCCAGACCTTAGCCTCTACTACAAAGCCATTATCTTCAAGACAGGATGGTATTGGCACAAAAACAGACACATCGACCAAGGAAATAGAGTAGAGAACTCAGAATTGGACCCACAATGTATGGCCAACTAATCTTTGACAAAGCAGGAAAGAGTATCCAAAAGGAAAAAGAGAGCCTCTTTAACAGATGGTGTTGGGAGAACTGGACAGCAACATGCAGAAGAATGAAACTAGATCATTTTCTCACACCATGCACAAAAATAAACTCATAATGGATAAATGACCTGAATGTGAGACAGAAAACCATCAAAACCCTAGAGGAGAAAGCAGAAAACAACCTCCTTGACCTCAACCGCAGCAATTTCTTACCTGACACTTCCCGAAAGGCAAGGGAATCAAGAACAAAAATGAACCAATGGGACCTCATCAAGATAAAAAGCTTCTGCACAGCAATGGAAACAATCCATAAAACTAATAGGCAACCGACAGAATGGGAAAAGATAGTTGCAAATGACATATCAGATAAAGGGTTAATATCCAGAATATATAAGGAACTCCCCAAACTCCACACCCGAAAAACAAACAACCCAGTGAAGAAATGGGCAGAAGACATGAACAGACACTTCTCCAAAGAGGACATCCAGATGGCCAACAGACACATGAAATGATGCTCAGCATCCCTCCTCATCAGGGAAATATAAATCAAAACCACACTGAGATACCACCTCATACCGGTCAGAGTGGCCAAAATGAGCAAATCAGGAGACTCTAGATGTTGGCGAGGATGTGGAAAAATGGGCACCCTCCTACAGTGTTGGTGGGAATGTAAGCTGGTGCAGCCCCTCTGGAAAACAGTGAGGAGGTTCCTCAAACAATTAACAATACAACTCCCCTAGAACCCAGCAAAAGCACTGCTAGGAATTTACCCAAGGGATACAGGAGTGCTGATGCATAGGGGCACATGTACCCCAATGTTCATAGCTGCACTCTCAACAATAGCCAAAACATGGAAAGAGCCTAAGTGTCCATCGACAGACGAATGGATCAAGAAGATGTGGTTTATCTATACAATGGAATACTACATGGCAATGAGAAAGACTGAAATCCGGCCATGTGTAGCAACATGGATGGAACCTGAGGGTGTTATGATGAGCGAAATAAGTCAGGCAGAGGAGAGATAGCATACGTTTGCATATATAGGCGGATTAGGAGGAACTTAATGGAGGACGATGAGGGAGAAGAAGGGGAAAAATAGTGGGGGAGAGGGAGGGAGGCAAACCATGAGAGATTCTTGAATGCTGAGAACAAACTGAGGGCTGATGGGGGTGGGGGAGAGGGGCAGGGGGTGATGGGCATGGAGGAGGGCACTTGTGGGGATGAGCACTGGGTGTTATATGGAAACCAACTTGACAATAAACTATTTAAGAAAAAGAAAATGGTTAGATGAAATACTATACCCTAAACAAAGACATCTAGAATCTACTGAACCAGGAATAATTCTACATCCAATCAAGGTCTCCTTTCATGAGAGGAAAATAAAGATAGTTTAGACTTATACCAGTCAATTAATATTATGAAAGTACTTCTGCTCTAAAATGTCACAAAGCCAAAAAAATTCCAACAAAAAAGATACGACATAGAGAAATATCAATGAGAAATGAAAGCAATGAAACTAAATGTCAAAAAAAGGTTGAGAACTTTATTACAAAACAAATACTAAGCAATTTTATCAATTAGAATGCTACTGACTAAAAGTAACAGAAAACTCTGACTCAGCTGGTTTAAGCAACAGGAAAAATTATTATTTTTTTTAACTGAGTAAGGCCTAAGTCATGATGTTTCTAAGATTGGTCAAATCAATGACTCCTATTTAAACACACACACACACACACACACACCCCTTCCTATCAGGCTCTTTAAATGATATCAACTTTGCGCTTCTTAGCCACCCTCATGATACCAAGGTGGGTGTGACAGATCCACACAATGTATCTAGAGATGATCATAAACAATGGCAACGGGACTGTTTTCTTCATATTTATTTGATGGATACTAATGACAAAGAAAATGTTCCTTAGATTTCCCCTATATCATTGGCCACAATCAGTAACATGTTCATACTTAAACCAATATTGACTAGTTTAGAATGGGACCACCATGACTGGGTTAAAATAGACCAGGGGTTGTCGACAGCGGCACTACTAACATTTGGTACCAGATACTTCTTTGCTGTAGAAGCGGACCTTGTACACAGCATGGGCATTTAAAATTAACTCTGGCCTCTACACACTGGGTGCCAGCACCCTCTTTAGTTGTGACAACTGAAAGGGTCTCTAGACACTGCGAAAAGTCTCTAGTTCAAAGACACTGGAATAGACTAATCAAGATTTCCCTCTGGGACTAGCTATGTGGCCCAACTCCCCTCAGGTACAAGAGCACAGAAAAAGGGGAGTGTCTGAACTCAATCAGTTTCTTTCAGAAAGAAGCCTGTAAGAAAAATAATCTCAAGTAAGCAACCAGCAGTATTCCATAGAGTAATTCTTTGAAAAGTATGTATAGCAAATGTAAAAGATGAAATTAAAATCATAAAAGATGAAGAATGAAGATCTTTAGCAGAACTGAAGATTGTTACTGTATCATTCACTTATGAAGCACACAAAATATCAGTCCATACACAGAAGAATTATAATACTCAATTTAAGGGACTTGTAGAAGTAGCTCCTTCAACACTAATTTTCATTGTGAATTTGTATGTACAATATTTAGCCCCTAAGAATGCTGACCAAATATTGCATTTAGCTGTGTGAACTGAAGGACTAGCTGGAGGAGATATACCCTCTTCCAGGTAATACTCCTCTTTCAATATTTGTTTGAAGTTCTCAAAATAAATGATTGCCTACATAAAGATGTACAAATCACCTAAAAACATCGTCCATTCTGTATTGTGATACTTTTGCATTAGCTTATGAATATAATTGGGTTTTGGCAGAAATAATCATTAGCTATGAAACTCAAATTTATCTCATTATAAACATTTCCCAATTTAATATTCTTTATCCTCTAAGGTCATGAGGAGACCATGCTCTCTCCAGTTCTTCAATGGAGTCAGCTGTCCCGTACATCATCCAGGAGCACTGTCCCTATTTGCTCCCCAGATGCACTGCTTACTTCTCTTTTCTTCCTTGTTCTGTGACTAGTTGGTTCTGCTTTCTTCTTCCCACTTGATTGGCTCTTCATCCATTTGAAAACCAGTTTTGGATTCATCTGCAGAACTGTCAGGGCCGCCTCCCAAAACTGGATCTGGAGAAATGGAATGATCAATCTCACCCCTGATCTCCACAGAAGGAAAAATGCTATTTCCACAGGGCCCACAGGGCAAGTACCAAGGAATATATCTCTTTTTCATCCATATTGTGAAAAAAATTATTGTTTACCAAGTATTTAGTTGTAGTATCCTAAATGTTTAGAAACTTGAGAGGTTTAAAGTATTTGGTCTATAGGATTTAGAAAATAAAGATGGATAGATATCCTCTACCGGTTATTCTTTCTCTTTCATTTAAGAATAGTTGCATAAATACTTGTTCTGATATGGTACAATATTCATTACTAGTAAATGAACATGGTAGGTTCAGAAGTATTGATAGAATGGCATCATTTGTGTTAATATAAAAATTTAATAGGTAGGTTTATATAAACCTTAAAAGTCACCAAAAAAAAAAAAACGTGCTAGAACTTATCAGTTAATTCAGTAAGGTCACAGAATAAAAAATCAGTATATAGAAATTCATGGCATTTCTAAACACTAATAATGAAATGCCAGAAAGAGAAATTAAAATTCCATTTATAATTAACACCAAAAATGAAAAAATACTTAGAAATAAACTTAACTAAGGAGGCGAATGACCTATGTTCTGAAAACTATAAAACACTGATGAAAGAAATTGGAGGTGACACAAATAGAAAGATATTCATGTTCATGGATTGGAAAAATAAATACTGTTAAAATATCCACACTATCCAAAGCAATCTACAGATCTATTGCAATCCCTATCAAAATACCAACAGCATTTCTCAGAGAACTAAAACAAACAGTCCTAAAATTAGCAGGGAGCCACAAAAGACCCCAAATAGCCCAAGCAATCTTGAAAAAGAACACAACTGGAGGTATAATTCCAGCTTTCAAAGCTGTAGTAATCAAAAAGCACAAAATTAGACCCATAGATTAATGAGAGATTAATAGAGAGTCCAGAAACCAACCTACAATTATGTGGTTATTTGACCTAAATGTGTGACCTGAAACCATAAAAATCCCAGAAGAGAGCAAAGGCAGTAATATCTCTGACACTGGCTATAGCAGCATCCTTCTAGGCATGTCCCCTGAGGCAAGGCAAACAAAAGCAGTAACTACTAGGACTACATCAAAACAAAAAGTTTCTGCACTGCCAAGGAAACAATCAACAAAACTAAATACAACCCACTGAATGAGGGAAGATATTGGACTAATCCTCAGGAAGGATTAGTATCCAAAATATACCAAGAACTTATACAGCTCAATATCAAAAAAGAAGAAAACCCAAATAATCCAATTAAAAAATTAGAAGACATGAATAGACGTTTGTCCGAAGAAGATATACAGATGACCAACAGACACATGAAAAGATCACTCATCATAGGGAAAGGTAAATGAAAACCACAATGATATATCAATAGACAAATGAATAAAGATGAGGGGTGTGTGTGTGTGTGTGTGTGTGTATACATATATACATACACACAATGCAATGTTACTCAGATATAAGAAAGAAATCTTGTCATTTACAACAACATGGATAAATCTATAGAGTATAATGCTAAGTGAGGTAAGTCAGAGAAAAAACAATACCATACGATTTTACTCATATATGGAATTTAACAAACAAAACAAATGAACAAAGAATAAGGAGACACAAACCAAAAAACAGATGATAATGATGGGGATTAACAGGTAAATTTATCATGATGAACACTGAGTAATAATATATAGAATTATAGAATCACCATATGGTACATCTGAACCTAATTTAACACTGTATGTTAACAATACTGGAATTAAAATTTTAAAAATAAAAGTGCAACAAAAAATTATCATAGGCAGGTATATACAGAGATGAAAGATGAATGATACATGGGTTAGGGACATGCTTGAATATAGAGAATGTATTTCCAGAAGAGGGCCCACGGAGTTGGGAGTAACTATTGCCTGTAGGACAGAGACCCGTACCCTACAGTATGTAAGAGGCAGTATGTTCCACTGTTGATCTTTCATACTGTTTTTTTTTCCCCACTCGGTGCCAGACTGATAAATTCAAACAGTCAGATGGACGCATACATGCGCGCACACACACACACACACACACACCCTAAATGGATAGGTAATTCTCCCTTAATTCAATGTTTTATTTATGTGACCAATTAATTTTGTAAAAATGTGGTTACTGCCCTTGAAAGAACGAACCCAAAGTGGGACTATCTTGCTTTACTAAAAATATTTACTTAGATAAATTTATATTTTGTTCCCAAATGGAAAGATATTGAAAAAACTTACAAAAGCTTGGGAATCTCACGAAACGTTTTAAATAATTATAAAATGAAACCATTTATTTTGCATGTTTCATTGTATAAAATTGCTTTTGAAGAAGTGACTGTAGCTAAAATAAAGTATTTGAGATACTTTAGTAAGATTAAAAGTGATTTGAAGATTCAAAAGATGACCCTCCACTGAAATAAAATGTCTCAAACTTACCAGGTAACCAAGCACATACAGAAAGAGCATTTTCTCAATGAAAAATAGTAGAGTCGAATTGTGTTCACACCCGCCGCTGAGCCGCCTGTAGCTCGCAGAGCTTCAGCCGAAGAAGGGTGTCTCTGTACCATGAGTCTTAGACGGCGTGCAAATCGATCCTGCTAATCGATCCACGGTGAAGCGCAGAGGAAGCAACTGGCTACAAAAGCCCTTAGCAAGAGTGCGCCTTCTACTGGAGGGGTGAAGAAACCTCGTCCTTACAGGCCCTGTATTGTGACACTCGGAAAAATTAGATGTTGTCAGAAGCCCACTGAACTCTTAAACCGCAAACTTCCTTTCTAGAGTCTGGTGCTCAGAACTTCAAAACAGATCTGTGCTTCCAGAGCGTGGCTATCGGTGCTTTTCAGGAGGCCTACCTGGTGGGCCTCTTTGAAGATACCAACCTGCACACTATCTATGCCAAACATGTAGCAATTAAGCCAGAAGGCATCCAGCTAGCACACCGCACACGTGGAGAACGGGCTTAAGCATCCCCTCTGATGGAAAACATTTCATTAAAAAAAAAAAAAATTCTCTCCTTCCTGTTATTGATAGTTCTGAACATTAGATATTCCCCCCTCCCTCCACCATGTGGACAAAAGACACCTAAGTGTATGACTGTAAATGGAAAATTAGGGGGCAGAAATCAGGTATTGACAGTTTTTCGTTTTGGCATTTGAGTGTGAATTTTTAATATAAAGGTAGAGACATAAAACATTCATGCAAGTCAAAATGTTTCAGTGAACACATTTCAGCAGTTCAACTTTATAACAATTATAAATAAACCTGTTAGATTTTTCTGGACAATGCCAGCATTTGGATATTGTTTAAAACAAGTAAATTTCTTAGGGCGGTAACTAAATGGGGTTTGTGGCATTTTTATCACACAGTAGATTCCACCCATTCACTCTACTTTTCTAACTGAGTTGATGTACATGCAAGCACAGGTTTTTAATGTTGCCTGCCTTCTGTGCTGTAAATTGCTATTAAAATACATTAGAGGCACGTGGGTGGCTCAGTTGATTAAGCACCGGACTTCAGCTCAAGTCATGATCTCACAGTTCGTGGGTTCGAGCCCGCGTCGGGCTCTGTGCTGACAGCTCGGAGCCTAGAGCCTGCTTCAGATTGTGTGTCTCCCTGTCTCTCTGCCCCTAACCCTGCTTATACTAGGTCTCTCTCTCAAAAAATAAACATTAAAAAATATACAAAATAAAATACATTAAACTCTAAAAACAAAACAAAAACAAATAGCGTCTACAGAGAAGTGCCAATTAAAGCTGATGACAATTTCAAATATATTAACTGCAAGGAAAACTGTGAAGATAATTGCAGTAATTTCTATGAAAAAAAAAGGAGACCACATTGAAGAATAATTTCTAATAATACCAGAAAATAACTCCAGAAAAATACCAGGTACCCAGTGTAAGAGACAAGTACTGGTAAGAAACCGATTAATATAGGTGCCTGGCTGGATCAATCAGTAGAGTATGTGACTCTTCCTCTCAGGATCAGTTCAAACCCCCTTTGGGTGTGGGGTCCACCTAAAAAAACTGATTTATCTTCGTCTATACAAAGAATAATGTTTTAAATGTTGGTATAATGTACATGAATATATTTTAAATAACTTTACCTTTGCAAATCATCATTAATTGAACAATTTGTGATGTGTTATACAATAAAATCAATTTGGACTGATAGATATACTTTAAATTATTATTTTGAATCATACAATTCCAATGCTTTTATTACTTCCTTTTACTCTCAAAGTTGTCCCTATTTAGAGAACATAGTGTATGATCACACTAGTGGCTGAGAACCACAGATGTTAATCAGCTCAGAAAACACAAGACCTGACTTAGTTACCCTTTAGGTAGTATCGCCATCTCAGTACCTATTAAGGTAGATATATGTAAGGAGTTGACAAGGATGTCAGAGTATTTCGAGATTTTTCATAAACCACTAGTCATTGCAACACTCTGTGAGAAGAACATTTAGGCATCAGTGCCCATCTGTTTCTTTGCTTCATAAATGATGGATTTAAAATGGTGGGGGAGGGGCGCCTGGGTGGCTTAGTCGGTTTAGCATGCTACTTCAGCTCAGGTCATAATCTCACGGCTTGTGGGTTCCAGCCCCGCATCAGGCTCTGTGCTGACAACCAGCTCAGAGCCTGGAGTCTGCTTCGGATTCTGTGTCTCCCTCTCCCTGACCCTCCCCTGCTTGCTCTCTCTCTCTCTCTCGGAAATAAATAGAACATAAAATTTTTAAATAAATAAAATTAAATTAAAATAGTAGGGGTGNATAAATAAATAAACTTTTTAAAACAACACAACTTTTTTTTTTAAACAGTAAAATAAAATTAAAATTTTAGGTCAAGTGTGTTCATCTTCAGCAGGAAGAATTCTATTTTTTATAATTTATTAATTTTTTAAATTTATATCCAAGTTAGTTAGCATGTAGTGCAGCAGTGATTTCAGGAATAGATTCCTTAATGCCCCTTACCCATGTAGCCCATCCCCCCCTCCCACAACACCTCCAGTAACCCTCTGCTTGTTCTCTGTATTTAAAAGTCTCTTATGTTTTGCCCCCCCCGCCTGTTTTTATATTATTTTTGCTTCCCCTCCCTTATGTTTATCTGTTTGACAATAGCCAAAGTATGGAAGGAAGGATTCTATTTACATGGTGTTCCAAGGAAGATTCCCTTAGAGAAACCTACATAAGGAAGAAAGCACAACTGAA
This sequence comes from Crocuta crocuta, assembly GCF_008692635.1. NCBI lineage: Eukaryota > Metazoa > Chordata > Mammalia > Carnivora > Hyaenidae > Crocuta > Crocuta crocuta. Next base: position 5,341,984 of record NW_027529173.1, read on the forward strand.
GAAAATACATAAACCAATGGTATAATGAAAGAATAATACAACCTGGCTACATGGGTTGCTCTTAGGACCACAAGGAAGATTCTGTTAGGAAAACTATAAATTTACTATATAAAATGGCAGAAGTCATATCCATCTTCTTAGGACAAAACCAACATTCTTTCTTTAAAGAGATGCAGTATAGGAAAAATGTTTATCTTAACATGGTAAGTCAAACCAGCGCTATATCTAAAGTTAAACTACTAGAAGCACACTTTCTTTAGTGTTACAAGATAACCATCATGCCTACTTTTTAACATCACTCCCACTCTTTAACTGGTGCATCTGTTAATATATTGAGTAATTAGACAAAAACAGAGAAACAAAGGGAGGGAGACAGAGAGGAAAACTCATAGAACACTACCTTGGATTAGGGGTGACCAAATATTTTCTGAAAAGGCCATACAGTAAATATTTTATGTTTGACAGTCTCTGTCATAGTACTCAATTTTACTGTTAGAATTACAAAGTAACCAGAGACAATACCTAAGGAAATGAACATGACTACACTCCATCTAGCAATCTCTACTTATACACACTAAAATTTGAACTTCATGTAAGTTCCACATGTCACAAAATACCATTTTTCCCTATTTAAACATGTAAAAATCAGGGATGCCTAGATGGCTCAGTTGGTTGGGCATCCAACTTCCTCTCAGGTTATGATCTCGTGGTTGGCAGGTACAAGCCTCATGTAAGGCTCTGCACTGACGGCTCAGAGCCTGGAGCCTGCTTCAGATTCTGTGTCTCCCTCTCTCTCTACCCCTCCCCTTCTCCTGTTCTGTCTCTGGCTCTGGCTCTGGCTCTCTCAAAAATAAATTAACATTAAAAAATTATAAACATGTAAAAATCATTCTTAGTTCCTGAGCTATACAAAAACAACAACAACAACAACAACAACAACAAACAACCAGGTAAATCAGATTTGGTGAACCAGTCCTGCACTTTAATAGTAATTAACTCAAGGAAGAAGAACTTGGTCAGGGGTGTGTTTTGGAAGCGGGCTGAACAGACAAAGGCAGGGCTGGTGAATGAGGAAGAGAATTTTACCTTTTATTTTGATTCAGCACTGTGCTTTAAAAATGTTTTAGCATAATAATGGATTGTAAAAAAAAACTTTTAAAATCTAACTATTAGATAAAGATCAAACTTATTCAACTGCCTGTTTTCCTATTTTTGGCATAGCAAGGTAAGAGGTTTTACCCAAACACTGTCAACAAATCAATTTATAAGATTAGAGAAGTGTTAAATTTTAAAACAGCTTTTTTATTTCTCTTTCTTTCAGGAAAAAAAAAAAGATCTGCTCTCGGTTAATTATTTCCCTGTAAACAGAGTAACCCTGAGGAATTTCTATGTGCTTTCTATCTAATCTGCAAGCCTCACTGAACTTCCAGCAAGAACAAGAATACTATACACACAGTTCCTACATTCATACAAGTTCCTTTCTTCCTTCCCCTAAAACTTGGGTGTTGAACTCCAGCCAAACATTAAATTACCTTGAAAAATGAAAAAGGTAGAAGAGAAAAAAGCCCAAAAATGGTATTTAGCCTTATTTTATGAGGACATTCAATCTTAGAGACAAATAAAAAAAGTTTTCTGGTGTGAGAATCCTGAGAACTGCATAGTACCGGTTTTTCAGACAAGGCTATTCTTCTAAGTGTGCAGGTAACTGTGCTCTTGTTTCGATGCAGGTGGGGCTGTTGATCAGTTGTGGGTGTGTGTCTATAAATCCACACACATTTTTAAACAGAAACATCCAGAATACATTTCCAGCAAGACCACTTGCTAGTTCAGGTAAGCAAGCAAAATTTCCAGATTATTTAATCTCCGGTCAAGCTCAGTTACATATCATGATCAGTGTATCGCCATTCTGAAGTGAGGTCTTCAATTGTGGTTGAGGAAAGTTAAGTGAAATTGTAGTATTCTTCTTCTAATCAACTGCTAAGTTGATACTCTGCTAAATTCATACTTTTATTCTCTACTTCTATTAATGATAAGATAATAGGCTGACATTAGCCAAAATGACCCTTTAAAAACTATTCTACAAATAACAACTGTTGCTGTTTTTAACTGCTTTATTTTAGAATAGAAATTTTATAGTGTAACATTTAAGTAAATTACATATTAAAAGACTTTTGAAAAGTAGAATACTCGTGACAGAATATACTAACTAGCCAGTGTTTATAATGCTGAATTCTAGAGTCATTCCTGTGCCTCCTGACTGTAAGCTAATCCAGAGGCATAACCCTGTTGTACTCATCTGTATCCCCCAACTAGCCTAAATCCTGCATCTGTATTTAAGAATCTTCAGCAGGGAACATTCTATTTTACCAAGCAAAATATTATGCATCCAAAAATAGTAATATATAATTGATTTGCTTGTTCATAGAATTTACCTGACATCTGCTTTAAAATTCATCAGCATACAGTGGAAAACCACGGTTTTAATTTTTTAAAGTATAACAGTCTTTGACCATAATACGTCATAACTTCAGATTTGAAAAGAAAATGGTTTCCCTCTCAACTCTAAATTTGGCAGCTTTAAAATATGAAAATGGTGATGTTATTCTGTCTTCTGATATGTAGATTTTGAAAGAGATTTGATATAGATTTTACCTACTTAGCTCTAACTCTATCATAGAGATCCCTTTTTAATGCTTCCTAATTAACTTTTTTTTTTTTTTAATGCTTCTTGGCATACAAAACCCCAGAAGAATCTTAAGGCAAGTAGAAGCTTTATTCCCCAGGAAAAGAACAGAGGCACACAGAAATTTACATACAATTTCAGGGCTTTTTGAGCCTCCTGTAGCTCTAACCCAGACCATCTAGAACCCCACTGGATCCAGGTGAAGACTGCCCTAGATGCTGCCTCCCTTTCTCCATTTCAACTTGAACCTGACAGACAGCCTGCCCTTTCCCCACATTGGACTCTGTGCTCCAGATTCACCTGTCCCTACCCCTTACTAAAATCTACCCTGGATTTCAGTCTTTAAGGTACAAGATGACCAGTCCATAAGGTAAAGATTGCATTCTGAAATGGTTTATGGTATTGGTTATAGAAACTGAAATTGAGATTCTTATCAGGTGCCTGTTACTGTTTAACAGGGTTTTCCAGTGTTTGAACACAAAGAAATTGTGTTGAAATGCAGGGTCCAATGCAGGGGTGCTGGGATGCCTCAGTTGGAGGAACATGTGATTCTTGATCTTGGGGTCATGATTTCAAGCCCTACATTGGGCATAGAGATTATTTAAATAAACTTTAAAAAAATGGGCCCACTGCAGATTAGGGGTGGAGGTAATTTAAATAGAGCCAACCCAAGTGGCAACCATGTTCAGTCTGGAGGAGTTCTAAAGGGATCCACTCCTGGCAAGGGGAAGACATTAGAATGAGAAGAACAGTTTTAAAGAAGGGCAGGGTTCTAAGTTGAAAACTCGAGGGCTGAGTAACTGTTGGAAGGATTACAAAGATAAGTGACCACAGAGGAACTCTAGAATGAGAATCCTCTGAATCTATTTTAAGCAATGATTGTTCATGCCTACTCTTATTATCCTTGTATAGATTTAAAATAAGATTTTCATCTATTCAATCAAGAAGAGTAAAAAAAAAAAAAGTTCAAAGAGTATTTTTGCATGCCAGGAGTCACCTTTACATCGACCTTAACAGTTGCAAGGCCTTTAATAAGCATAATCATATTTGAGTTTTAGTGCCTTGCAGCCAGAAGTAAGCTTTTGGTGTCCTGGTCCAGTTCTCTTTCCACTTCATTGTATTGCTCCCAGCAATCTCAGGATGTGGTTTTTCACCAAGTGGACTTTAACTGAGTTGATTGTCTTTTTAAAGTACTTTTTAACTAAAATGTGAAGGAAAGTTCTAAGTGGTTGTACCATGTCAGCTGACCTAAGCAGCGCCATCTGTCACCACAGGTTTGATTGGACTTTTAATCAGTGTCTTTTAATAACAGCCTGAAGTAACTTACTAGATTCTAACAATTATTCACTGTCATTTAGCTTCTTATGAGAAAATTTTTGACAAGATTTGATGTCATCAATCTTCTTCCTCATCACACTTCCTTCTAACTTGGCCATTGTGCTCAGTTAGGAAAAGAGAACTCCCCAGACACTCTCAAGAGGTACTGGACTCTCATTTTAGTTTCTCAGCTATGTCATTTAGATTGTCTGGAAATACCTAGTCTCTTATTCATAATCTAGTTAAAAAGAAAACTAACTGGAACAGTCTGTTACATACTATCTCCAAATGCGGGGGTGGGGGGGGTGAGGGGGGTATCAGAGATCAGATGTTTTTAGAGGACTGAACAAAAGCAAATGAAAGTAACAAGTTGTTCCATCTCTTCTAAAAATAATGAAAAATTAATTTGTTAGCCTATAGCTTTGGTAAAAAATTAGTGACTGGCACATCATAATGATATTCTAAAAATAGCAAAGACCCCTGAAAATCTGCTCCAATTCCCCAACCTGTATTTATTAAGAAAATACCATAGAATTATTTTATAAAAGGATCTGCAGGAAATTATACTTTATTCAACCGCTAAGAATTTCAGTTAATCAAGTATTTGCTATATTGATTCCAGTTAACAGCTTCCGTGATTTTAGACCTCACAATCTAAATTTTTGTCATTCGTTATTTTCTTTAGAAATCACTTCTACTAAAAACAAAACAAACAAACAAAAAAACCCTTCTATCTTATACTTAGTGTTTTACCTTGACCTAAGCAGCAAACGCATGTATCTTCATCTATAAAAAGATATTTTATAAAGAAAATTCTAAAAATTGATTTCTACATCTCCATGTAACAGAAATAGCAATAGAATCATTTGTTTCACATCACCAATTCAAAAGTAGCAGTATGACCATAAAGCACTTGACCACTCCTTGAAATGGTAACATCAATGGACTAAAGACAGAACAGCAATAGCATAATTTTAAATTTTAAAATATTGAGTATCTTTCCAAGTTTTTTCATTCCTTAGCACTGGTATTAAGCACAAGCCAATTATCCATCCATGTTCAGTCAAGTTAATTCTACTTTAGTTTATCAACCTCAGAAACTCCAAACTTAAAAAAGCAATAAGCTTTTGCAAAATAAATTCAAAGAGGGGAATATTTTTCTAAGTATAATTTAACAGGCATCTCTCCATCTGGACACAATACTTATAAAACAGTGAGTTCGGTCACCGTAATGTACTAAAGACTAAACTGGTTGTGACTCTTAAAGACGGTCCAGGACCAAGTTAAACAGCACACTATAACACAAGACACCAATATTCTGTGTACTCACCTTCAAATGTCCACTAAAACTTTTTGGTGAAATTTGTGAATAATACATTAAAATTGTGTCATAAATCTTACACAACTTGGTAAGTATACTATTTCAGTTAAGAAAGTATTTTAATGGAGAAAATGACGGACATCATCTAGAAACTCCGTTGACTTGTTTGGGTGAGGGGGGCACCTGGGTGGCTGGGTTAGTTAAGTGTTTGACTTTTGGTTTTGACTCACATCATGATTTCACAGTTTCTGAGATTGAGTCCTGCATCGGGCTCACACTGACAGCACAGAGCCTGTATGGAATTCTCTCTTGCATGCATTTTCTCTTTTGTTCCCTCCAAGTAAATAAACCGTAATTTAAAAAAATAGAATTGGTTGGGGCACCTGGGTGGTTCAGTCAATTAAGTGCCCAACTCTTGATTTCGGCTCAGGTCATGATCTCATGCTTCGTGTGACTGAATCTTTTGTCAGGCTCTATGTTAATAGTGCTTTTAACTTGGAATTCTCTTTCCCCTCTCTCTCTCTGACCTTCCCTATTCATGTTCTCTAGAACACATGTTCTCAAAATAAATAAAAACTGGTTTACATTTGGTTAAGCATTTCACCATCTAGCAGCATGTAGTAAACAATTGAGAAAATGAAGTCCAGAATCAATGAGGACTAAAAGTATGAGTGGAAGGGGAGTCTGAGTACAGTGTACAGAGAAGCATATGGAGACCCTCAATGAGGAGGACAGTACCGAACAGTTATGCATGTTAGGGATAAAATGAAAGATTAATTGGAAAAAGATAATAATTGGTTCAAGGAGAAGAAAATGACCCTCCCCCCGAATCCTAACTTCATTTTGAATCAAAAGCACTGCTCAGTACTCAGCCCAGAATAAAGTAGGTGCTCAATAAATACATACTAGAGAATGAATAACATCTCAGAAAACTATCAGCATAGCCAGAGCTGGAGACCGAAGTATGGAAAGGAACAGAAACTCTTAAGTTTAAACTCTGTACTGCTTTCAGCCTACTGTTATTGTGAGATACAGTATATAAAAATAATTATACTACAACATGGCTTCCCAACAAGGCCATGAATGAATTGAGAGCAGACATTATATTGTTTTACCTTTGTACCCCCAGTGCTAAGTGGCGTAAGGCTTATGACTGACAATTCCTTTAATGTTTGTGGAACTAAGTTCAATAGAAGCAGAGAATGTTAATTCTTCCCACTGCTCAAGTTCTAGCAATGAATAAGATTTGCAACAGAACAGGGAAATTAAGTAGGAGCATAGTCTTAGAGGCTGTTTCGAGAATAACTTATCTAATTCAAAATGTGATGTGAAGTTACTACATATATTCAAGCAAAGTTGTAAAGAAAATATTCGGAGATTACTACAGATAGGAAGCCAGTTATACTGCTACTAACAAAGTATAAAGTAGTGTAACCACTTAGAAAAGTGGTTTGATAGTTTCTCCAAAAATTCAGTGGAAAGTTACCATTTGATCCAGCAATTCCCTCGTGGGTATAAACATAAGAGAGAAATGAAAACTGTATGTTCACACAAAAGCTTGTACACATAGGTTCATAGAAGCAGGGTTCATAAAAGCCAAAAAGCAGAAAAGAATCCAAATGTCCACCAACTGATGAATGAATAAATAAAATGTGGTATATCCATACAGTGGAATATTTGGCCATATAAAGGAATTACGCTAATATAAGCCACAACACAGATGAACCTTGAAAACATTCTATTAACTGAAAGTGTCCTGTCACAAAAGGCTACACCTTGTGAGATTCCATTTATATGAAATATCCAGAAAAAGAAAATCAATAGAGACAGAAAGTAGTTTAGGTATTTCTTAGGTCTGGGGGAAATGGAAAGATCAGGAAATGATAGCTTCAGAGTACATAGTCTCTGGGTCACCTGAATGGTTCAGCTGGTTAGGTACCTGACAATTGATTTTAGTTCAGGTCATGATGTCGTGGTTCTTGGGATCTAACCCATTGTCAGGCCCTGTGCTACTGGCATGGAGCCTGCTTGAGATTCTCTGTTTCTCAGTCTCTCTCTCTGTCTCTCAAAATAAACAAAGTTAAGAAAGAGTACAGCGTTTCTTTCTGAGGTGATGAAAATGTTCTCAAGTTATGATAGCGATGGTCGCACAACTCTGAATATACCAAAAAAAAAAAAAAAAAAAACANACACACAAAGGAAACAGAAACAAACCAATCAGAAAAGTCAAGCAATCATGTTTGTCTTGCTTCCTAATTCTGCTTCCTAATTCCTGGCCATCCTTAAATGCTGATATCAACACCAGAAACTACAGTATGGCAACAATTAAAATATATAGCTGTGTCCAAACGAGTCTGCAACTCTTTCTATTTTCATATTAATTCAGTATTTCTCGTTTGTAGCTTGAGACATTTCCTGAAAATACTCTGTAGTATTTGTATTTCTGAATGTTTTGTGCATTCTTCTTTATGATTTTAGTCTTTAATCTCTCATAAATATTCCCAACTACTTGTTTAACTTTTTTAAAGCCTACTGGGTTCTCTCTCTCCTTGTTATGCTCGGTTTCCCTCTCCTCCACTCTTCTGTATGCTTCTGAAGCACATTTGTTTTATTGTGTCTCTCGACCATGAAATTCCCTTACCAGACTTTTTTCTATGTCAGAACTCAAAGTGACATTGGGAATTTGCCTCAACATTATCTATTCTGACTTTGAAAGGGCATCTCTTGTCACTCAAGATACAAGGGCCCTGTACAATATAGTCCAAATCATTCATTATATGTTTACCAAGTACGCGAAGTTTACCTGTTATTTCCTCCTGTACATTCTCAAAGCCAGACCCTGTGCATGGTCCAAAGATGTTTTTTCAATAGTCAGTAATCAAAACAGCAGTGACTGAGCACTGACATGAGCCTTGAGATATGAAACAGTCACAAAACCTCAGCACTATCATTTGAAATCTCTTCTTCCCTAGTTATAATTATGTACCTCTCTATACCACTGGTCAATTACTTGCTAGCTTAGTTAACTATCTGTAGATAGACAACTGCATATCACAATACCCATTTCTGATCCCTTCTGTGGTCCTGAGTTAATGCATTTAGTTCTCTATTCTATTTCAGGATAGAAAGATGGAATCACCTGGGCACAGACATATGAAGATCTCTTTCATATTCAAAAAAGCTAGAAAACCTCGTTATTTTGGGTAGATGATTTAAGACACCTCATACAACAGCTAAAAACTAGCATGTTCACTTTTAAAAGGATATGAGTATTTGCTCTGCTACTATATGTTGTTTTGACTAACAGATGCCATTACAATGTGTTTTTTTTTAATAAACAAGACCTCTATATACCTTTTATTGATTTCTTAATTACCCAAGCAAGCTTTTATTGAAGTACAGTTGACATGTTATATTACTTTCAGGTATATACGGTAATGATTGATATTTGTATAGAATGCAAGAAGATCCCCACAGCATGTCTAGTTAACATCTACCAAGCAAGCTTTTGAATATAAGGTGTGTAAACAAAACACCATCACTCAACTAGGTACTATGCCAGATTAAATAGAATAATAGTTTAGACCAGAAGTTATCAAAAGCCTATCTAATCATCAGAACATTTCAGAGAGCTTTCTTTAAAACTGATATTCAAAGTAGATCAGTCAAGTACTTACTGAGTATCCAATGCTATGTGCCAAGAACTGTTCTCTGCTCAATGATTAAGTGACACCATTTTTATTCCTGAAGATCTATTAAATGGACATAGAGATAAGAAATTTTCATTTTTAAAAACTCTCCAAGGATTTACCAAGTATCCAAATAACATTCAATTCCAATACTCTTTCAGTTCATTTATTTATTTTTGAGAGAGAGAGAGAGAGAGAGCCAGCAGAGGAGGGGCAGAGAGAGGGGGGACAGAGGATCTGAAGCAAGCTCTGTGCTGAAAGCAGAGAGCCTGTCTTGGGGTTGGAACTCATGATCTGTAAGATCACAATCTGAGCTTAAGTCAAACACTTAAGGGACTGAGCCACCCAGGTGCCCCTCAATTCCAATACTCTTAAATGAAGAAGCAAAGATTCCAAATGACAATTGAGTAAAACACAGTCTCAACACTGGACAGTATTACAACAGGGAAAAGTCTACAGAGTCACCTCATTTCCAAATAGATGTAACAAACAACAATTAACACTTAAAGAATACACTTTGATGAAGTGAGATTACTGGGAATGCCAGCAAGATTCAAGAGTAAGAAATCTATTAATTAAAAATTTTTATTATTTATGAGACAAATCATCCAAGTATCTTCTATCTGAAAAGGTATTTAAGGGGGCGCCTGGGTGGCTTAGTCGGTTAAGCCTCCGGACTTTCGCTTAGGTCATGATCTCCCGGTTCGTGGGTTTGGGCCCCGAGTCGGGCTCTGTGCTGACTGCCAGCTCAGAGCCTGGAGCCTGTTTCAGTCTGTGACTCCCTCTCTCTCTGACCCTCCCCTGCTCACGCTGTCTCTCTCTCTCTCTCCTAGAAATAAATAAAACATTAAAAAAATTTTTTGAAAAGGTATTTAAGATGCTGAAGACGTATGTAACAGAATGCAAACTCCATTATTAAATTAAAAAAATCAACACTTTTACATTAATTTATTTTCATTTATCCTAACAAAGAACCATCAATCCCAGCAAAAAAAAGCCAACATCATGCCTCCTTAAAATGAATGTAATCCCGCTGAAATCTGGGTAAGATGAAGAGGATGTCTATAATTATCTCAATGACTAACATTGCTCTGGAGACAATGCAGTTTTATGTTGAAGAAAAAGCTGAAGCAACTGATACCCTATTCCATTTAGAATAGTAATAAAAATGGTAAAATATCCTGGATTAACTAGACAGGAAATGCACAAAATCTATACCAACTAAATGTACTACTGAGGAAAAAAAATAGCAAATCTATGGGATGGTATGCCATGGTCTTCAGTGGGAAGATTCAACATCATGAAAATGTCAGTTCTCAGGACTTTTAAAAAATTTTAAGACAATCATAATAAATTGGTACAAAAATTTTTTTTTAATTTTTTTAAATGTATTATTTATTTCCAGGAGAGAGAGAGAGACAGCGTGAGCAGGGGAGGGTCAGAGAGAGAGGGAGACACAGACTCTGAAACAGGCTCCAGGCTCTGAGCTGGCAGTCAGCACAGAGCCCGACGCGGGGCTCGAACCCACGAACCGCGAGATCATGACCTAAGCGAAAGTCGGACGCTTAACCGACTAAGCCACCCAGGCGCCCCAATTGGTACAAAAATTTTTAACAATAATTCCAAAATTGAAATGGTATAACAGTCATAGTTAGCAACACTCTATTAAGAAATCAGTGGGACCTATCCCTTAATCAATATGAAGCATTTTATGAAACCCTATCAAAACACTATGTTACTTATAAATGAATTGAACAAAATGGTACATATAGAAACAAAATATACTACAGAAAGCTTTTTTTTCCCCAATAAAGTAGCATTCAAAATTAGGAGCAGGGAAGATATAATATGTAAAATAATTATTGTTAGAAGTTGGTAGCCTTCTAGCAAAAAAAATATATTTAGATCTATACCATACATTTTATATCAAAATAAGTTACAAAGGTTAATTATAAAACTTAAACCATCAAGGTATTAGAGGATACTCTTGCAAAAATTTTTTTCTTTAAATGTTTGGAGAAGATAAGGGCAGATACTAGGGTGAGACAAGGCAGGCCCCTAGGACACAAAAATAAAGTGCTTGCCTCACCCTATTCCTCCTTTGGGCTTGAGCATGTTTCAAGGCAGAAAATAAAAAGCCTAAAGAAAGGACTACTATTTTTGATTACATCAATTTCTTCAGAACTAGGATTATAAGCCAAAGAAAAAGACAAAAGCCAAAACAAACAAAACTACAGCACATATCAGAATTGTGAATTTCTCTCATACACAAAGTACTCAGGGTCAACAAGTCAATAGAAAAAAAAAAAAGTCCAAAAGATACACAAGGAAAAATAAGTAATCTAAACATAAGATAGACTCTTTTTTTACAGCTTTATTGAGATCTAATTGACATATAGCATTATGCAAGCTTAAGGTGTATGATTTGACATATGTACAAATTGTGATTTGATGACCACAATGAGATGAATACATCCATCACCTAACAATAGCTACTTTGTGCGTGTGTGTGTGTGTGTGTGTATGTGTGTGGTGAGCACTTTTAAGGTCTATTCTCATGGCAACTTTAAAGTCTATAATACATATTGTTAACTTTTGTAACCATGCTGTACATTAGATCCCTAGAACATAGTCATTTTGTAACTCAAGTGTGTACCCTTTGCTACCTTCACCCTTCACCCATTCTCCCCACCTCCTGGAAACCAGTCTATGAGTTCATTTTTTATGAGTTATTTAGATGTCACATCTAAGTGAGAGCATATAGTATTTGTCTCTGACTTATTTCACTTAGAATACATTCAAGGTTCACCCATGTGTGCCACACGTGCATCAATAGAAAGGGGTTGTTTCTACATCTTGGCTATTGTAAATATCCTGCACTGAACATGGGAGGTAGTTATTTCTATGAGATCCGGATTTCATTTCCTTCAAATGTATACCTTCAAGTACAACGGCTAGATTACAGAGCGAATTTTTTATGAGAAAGTGAAACTACATTAATTTATGTCTCGTTAAACATATGCAATTCCTCTTCATAATTTATATATTTACATAAATACATAAACACACCCATATCATTATATATACAAATCCGTATACACATTCAGTCATGCGACCTGATAATCTCTGGAAGGAAACGTAAGAAATGTGAACATTGCTTACCCCTGGAAGGCAGGAATGGGAAGAAAAATTTTTATCTTTTTAACTTTTGAATTTCAAACTATCCACCTTTATAACCTATTTTTTAATATAAGAATTTTAAAACATAATTCACCAAAGGATGCAGATAAGCAACTAGAGATTTGGCAAGCTCTAGTTTTAGACTCTCAGAAGTTCAGTCACCAAAATCTTTTACCCTTTTTCACAATCTGCATGGCTAATTCAGGAGATTTAAATGAGTGACCACCTATTTTTATTTAGTTTATAAGCTGAGAATGAGAATTTTTGAATTAATTTTTTTTAAATCACAACAGCACAAGGAATAGAGTCAATGATACTGTAATAACAATGTAATGGGATAGATACAGCTATGCTGGTGGTACAAGTAACAAATGTGTACACTTGTCACACCACTAAGTTGTACTGAAACTAGTATACCATTGTATTTGAGCTACACTCATAAGTTTTAAAAATATAAGATTTTTTAAAAAGAATACTTTGTGATACCTGGAAGTGACATGTGTGACATTGTGTTACATGTGTAGCAAATTGTTTTACTCTAACAAAGTACCACTCATGTTGTTACATATTTTTCATGGCTACTTATGGGCAATGATAGCAGTGGTGAGTAGCTGCAAAACCCCAACTACTTACTATCTGCTTCTCCACTTACAATGTTTCTAAGCAATTCTTTAGACTTACCTACTTCCCTCTCCACAAGCAATAGAAACACTTCTTCCTTTCTCTGAAATGGAATAGAGTCTAGGTTTAAATGTCTGAACAACCCATTCATAGCTGAACTGTTAAGACTGAGTATTATGTGGTCTTGATAAATTTTTTCTTGGACTCCAATTGCCCAGAAATCTGATGCTGAAATTAGTTTTCCAAGAGTTACATCAACGCCTTTTCTTTATACACTGCTGTCCTTGTTCCCAGCTGTTGGGAAGGTGCTGGGAAGAAATGGTAGCTCAAGTTCAGGAATCAGAAGGCCCCATGCTATTAAACTGTTCTATGTCTCAAGCCACCTGTATCTAGCCAAGCTTAACTTGAAAAAGAATTATCTAATAGAACGATTACTACTTCATGTTTGGGAGGTCTAAGTTCTCTGTTTGCTTAAAATGTCAATATATAGTTATATATTCTTAGGCTTGGTTTTCTTAAAAAAAATAGCAGGAGTAATATGTCATTCATCAGATTTTCAGGGTTTTCACCAATAGGTTTGAAATTACTGGCAAATGCTAGCTTTCTATCTACATCATAAATCTGAAAAGCTAAGTTGTAGAATTCATTCTTTACTCAAGTTTATTTTTACTCCAAGTTTCAGGATTAATGATCAATAATTCAAAGTTTGTTATTTAATACTTTTCAGACTAAATTAAAAAAATAGGGTTACTAAATGACAAGTAATTTATGATTACTTCTGTTATTTTTTAAAAGATTTATGTTAGGAGGCGCCATATATATATATATAATTTTGGGGGCACCTGGGTGGCCCAGTCGGTTAAGCCTCCACCTTTTGACTTTGGTTCAGGTCATCATCTCATGGTTTGTGAGTTCAAGCCCCACATTGGGCTCTGTGCTGACAGCATGGAACCTGCTTGGGATTCTCTCCCCCAACCCCTTCTATCTCTCTCAAAATACACACACATTTTTTAAATAAAAACTTCCTATGTATCCTAATCATTTTTAAATCATTTGCTATCATTAAAATTCTAATCTTTCTCTTACCTTAAAGAGAAAGATAGTCCATTAGCTACCATAAAAATTCATCAAAGGTGCCTGGGTGTCTCAGTGGGTTAAGCATCCTACTCTTACTCTCCCTAGCATTTCTCTCTCTCTCTCTCTGTGTGCCCCTCCCCCTCAAAATAAATAAACTTAAAAACTTTTCAGAAGGGTAAAATCAAATGGATGCTGAATACTGTATAGAGAAGTAACTCTTACTGAGATTGTTTCTATGCTGTGAGTTGTTACAAGAATGATAAAATGTGAAAATCATCAGATATAAATAGCCTTTTCATGAAAGCTTTTTAAAAAACTTAAATATTTAAAACTCGGACTCTTTTGAAATCTTATACCAGATGTCAGTGAAATGATTATTTTGTTCATATCCTTTCGTCTCTGGAGACAGATTTGATTTTTATTTTTCTAGCTGTGCTACAGTGGACTTAAGAATGATTGGGGCACCTGGGTGTCTCAGTCAGTCAAGAGGCCAACCTCAGCTCAGGTCACGATCTCACAGTTCATGAATTCAAGCACCACATCAGGCTTTGTACTGACAGTGCAGAGCCTGACTCGGATTCTAGCTTTCTCTCTAAATAAATAAATAAGTTAATTAAAATAGAAGGAAGGAAGGAAGGAATGACCTGGTGAGCTTGTTACTTTAGATCCCTGGATCCTATGTCCAGAGATCCTTACTGAGTGAGCCTGGAATGGAGCCCAAGAATTTACACTTCCAATAAGCTGTGTGGTGTTAACTCCCAGTTCTGAGGCCAAGTTTTGACTACCATTACTACAAACTACATTGCTATGATTTGCCAATCAAATTTTTACTTTATGTCTTGCATAAAGTACAAAAATTATAAATCAACTTCATGGTACATTTTGACTGAAATTGTTTGACTTAATTCCATACTCTCAGTTTAGTAACAAGCCACTAATGATTATTCACCACTTGGAGGACTGTCAATACAGCCCAGATAATTTTATCTCCTTAGGTCTTATGGGTTTTCAAACAGGAGATAGAAAAAGTGACCTCGGTAAGAATTGTTAAGAAGGCCCTCAGCAAACCCGCACCAACACCGAAAAATGACAAATGTTAAAATACCACCATTTTACTAAGCTGCTTAAAGACTACAATGATTGTTAGCAAGCTATTAAATGTACTGATATTACATGTCCTTAGAATTTTATATCCTAAGTTTAAATGCAAACACATGCAAAATACTAGTTTTATTTTTCTATTTTATTCAAAGTATCCTTATCCTTAAAACTAACTGGCATTTTTTTTTCTCTCCACAGCACTAAAATATGTGTTTGACCAAAATAAATTTAAAAAATGGCTCAGAATAACAACAACATACTGAATCTCATGATACATGACCTCTACAATGTTTTCTTAATGTCACAATTCAGTGGAAATTTTGAAAATGTTTTCATATCATTAATACTACCCCCCAAAAGATATAAAGTACTGTTTAATACAGAATGTACAATTGTAAATGGTCAAAATATACAATTTACTAAAAATATTATTCACATAATATATTTTCAAAATGAATTGTTGAAAACAATCCAGCTCAATAACATGCTTTCCTTCTCCCACTTGCGTGAGACAACTGATGAGAACTTATGTGCCCAGAATCATGTTTGTAGGTTTATATGTAATATCTCATTCCACCAGTTTTACAAACTCAGTAGCACTGTGCTTTTTTTTTTCATTTCTAAATGCTAGTTCAAGTACTATTCTACTTCAAGAGAAGACATTACTAACTCAATCAATAACAGCTATCATAAATTCTACAATTCACTATAATATGTAAACATCAAATATTTGTTAAATTAATGGATGCTATTAAATCAATATTCCAATGTATTTTCAGTCTAGTTCCCAAACTGTACCGAGTCAGGACGTACTCCAGCGAGTTTGCAGGTTAACTCAGCCTTAATTCACATGTGTCAAAACTGATTTTGCTTATATACTGGTCTAACATTTGTTTACAATACGGAACATTTTAAATACCCTGTCAGTGGCTTATTTTTTCTTGGCCCATTCTTCTTTAACAGTCAGACCTGACATAACTGGAAGATAGTCTATTAGATATATACATGTGAACCTCAGGATGACAGTTCACAAGTCTTCACAAATTATCTTCAACAGGGGCACAAGCTAGTGCTGGACACTTAGAAGGGTCAGTTCTGCCCCACTCACAGTGCTTTTCACAAAGGACGATCAATGGAGCTGCTGGTAGTGGTAGTGTTTAAAATCAAACATGCAGCTCCTGTCAAAATGGGAATTTCTGAGGCACTCCAGAAACTTTTTTTCTTAAACAGAGAAATCTAATACTTTTTATGACCTTTGAATTTGGAACCACCAAAGAGACTAGAGCATGGGTTACAATCAAATTGTAAGAGAGCCAGTCCATTCTTAGGGTACCAAAGATGACATGTGATTTCCTCAAACTGATAGTAATTAAGTCTTTTTATCTTCGTTTTAAAATTTTTTAATGTTTATTTTTGAGAGTGAGGGAGAGAGCGTGAGTAGCGAAGGAGCAGAGAGAGAGAGGGAGCCAGAGAATCTGAAGCAGGCTCCAGGCTCTGAGCTATCAGCAAAGAGCCTGATGTAGGGCTCAAACCCACTAACTGTGAGATCATGACTTGAGCCAAAGTCAGATGCTTAACCAACTGAGTCAACCAGGTGCCCCCTTTTTATCTCCTGAAAATGCCTGTAAGCAAGGAGATACATTCTGTCTTGGGACTTTAATTTTCAGAACACTATCAACTATATATCATAAGATAATGATGCCTGTCAGATCCAGCAATATTGATACAAAATGATCTGTTAAGACAGATACTCCCTCAAAACTCCTCTGATGAAACTGTTTAACATAAATAAAGTTGATTACCAGCTCTGAGTGGTCTAATTCCTAAATTTACATATATGCCATTAGCATAACCTTCTCTAATGTTGTGGATAAACTCCCATGTTTTTATAGCTATTAATGTAAATGGACCAATTTCAGATAAAGGGTTAAGAGATTATGATATTTGACACTTTCTTTTACTGATAGAATATTATCTTTGTTTTTATTTCAGGGAGAGAAAACATGAATAAAGCATTAAAACTTAATTCAGAGTTATAAAAGATTACTTCTAAGAGGTCAAAATTCATAAAGAACATCTGTTGGTTTTTTAAAAAATGTTTATTTTATTTGTGTGTGTGTGTGAGAGAGAGAGAGAGACAGAGAGAGAGAGCGCGCAAGTGAGCGCAAGAGCGAGCACAAGTGGGGAAGGGGCAGAGAGAGGGAGAGATAGGATCCTTAATAGGCTCCACACTGACAGCAGAAAGCCTGATGTGGGGCTCGAACTCAGGAACTGCGAGATCATGAGCTGAGATGAAGTCAAATGCTCAGCCAATTGGGCCACACAGGTGACCTGAAAACCTTCCGTTAATTGACTAATATTAAATGTGCAAAGGCATGGATTTTGTAACACTCCCATTTAGATTTTTAAGGTGTTTGCAAAGTCCATACAGTTTTGTATTCTGGTCTTTTATTCGTTTAAATAATTATTTATCTTTAAGATGGATTATACTGGCATTAAAATGTATATTTTCTGAGAATACTTAATGGCGTGAAATAGAAAATGCTGTTAGTATGTTAATTAATAAATACAAGATACAAAACTAAAAAAATAGATTTTTAAGGTGTTTGCAATATTCTTATGAAGGAAGTGTTTGAATAATAAAGGTCAAGATCTGAGCATGACAATGCAGTAGTTTGATTTCTGCCTGCATTGGTAATAAAGAAAGTATGTCATGAGCTGAGGGCTATAGCACAAACAAACCCAAAAAGGAGAGGTCAACACTGGTTCCTTCTTTCTGGCCTCTCATTCACTCCACCAAGTAATCTCATCTTAACTGAACCCCTCCACTGTATGTAGCAAACCTGCTACTATGTATCCTAAAAAAGATCCACACGTTTCCAAAGCAAATGAAGGCTTCTCTTTCTGCTTATTATTTGAACCTTTAGCAGCATATTGCAGAGTTAACCATTACCTCTTTTCCTCTTAAATAGACATTTAGAAACTAATTACAACAGATTAAAATATATTTTAAAAATTTAACTACATATTTATCTTAATTATTAGGTGGATATTTCCTACTTTTAATAATTTTAGGGAAAATGTACCTGCCTTTGGAGTGTTAGAAATTGTCTCCAATTACCTAGCAGGAGAGAATTATATTCATTCTGAAATTAATGAACATTCAACCACCAACTCAGTTCTTCACAGGAAATTTCTGGACAGTCACTACTGTATCTTTTATTCCTTTAAATAGCACCCCCCTGGGACACCTGGGTGGTTCAGTTGGTTAAGCCTCCAACTTTCACTCAGGTGATTACTGTGGTTCATGGGTTTGAGCTGCGTGTTCCGGCTCTGGGCTGATAGCGTGGAGCCTGGAACCTGCTTCAAATTCTGTGTCTTCCTCTCTTATGTCCTTCCCCTCCTCACGCGCGCTCTCTCTCTCTCTCTCTCAATCGCTCGCTCTCTCTCTCAATCGCTCGCTCTCTCTAAAATAAGTAAACATTAACATTTTTCAAAAAAATATACAAATAATAAGTAACACCTCCCAAAATTCTAAATTTTTTAAGGGGAAAACAATCCCAGCATCAGCTGGAAATAATTCTAATTACTAATGGAAATCTCATTATCAGCTGGGAGTAATTCTCAGAAGAGAGAATGTTTCCCATGGGCAGAAATTTTCCTAACCTATAGGGTTTAACTGTATTTAAATAACATGAATTTGATATGAAAGTATACACACCTATATAATATAGGTATCTGACTAGTTTTAATATTTCCTAAGTTTTTTTCAGGTTTTATTTGATCCCTGTTATATTCATTTTAAGAAGATTTTTATCAACTAATTCGGATATAAATGCATTATAAGACCATGAGTACTAGATATTTGGGCATCAAATTTGCAAAACATTATTAAATATCCTACTCTTATTGTTTTTCAAATCTTAGATCAAACTCTGGAGTTTTTAAAAATAAATGTTAAGATATCAGAGTGAAATGACATTTTCAGATTTAAAATTTAACATGAAGGCAAGAAATGTGAATCATTTTCTGCAGCAAACAAAGAGATCAGTTGACAATGAAGTTGCTATTTTAAGAATTAAAAAATAAAACACAATAGTCATTTACTTTTCTTCAATTAGTGCAAAAATGTTAAGTGATAAATTTTTCTTCATCAAAAAAATAAATGTTCTTTTGTAGTTTGATATACATAATTATAAATTTAAGTATAAATACATTAATATACATATACA
Organism: Crocuta crocuta; assembly: GCF_008692635.1. Classification (NCBI taxonomy): domain Eukaryota; kingdom Metazoa; phylum Chordata; class Mammalia; order Carnivora; family Hyaenidae; genus Crocuta; species Crocuta crocuta. Next base: position 5,361,205 of record NW_027529173.1, read on the forward strand.
TATAATTATTTGAAAATTAGTTTTATTAGTATGCCATAACAAATTTAGTTTGCTTCTCTACCCTACTTCAACAATTCAATTCTATATCCTAGTTGATATTTCTATCTCATTTCTTAACCTTTGCAAAATTCGTGGTTTAGTCTCTCTTGCTTCTAATGTTATCCCTAGCTTTGAAATGAAGTACTAGGCTGAGAATGCATATATTTATGTATAACTTTATTTCCATTACTTTTAGCCTTCTCCCTTCAAGATACCTTTGTTCCTTCTTTAACACACTATTAATTATTTCTAACATTGACTACCTGAAATAGTGTGCAAAATTCTGTATGTACAGGCATGTTTATAAATGAGCTGCGCTCTTCCTTGCATTTCAAAGAAATAAAACAGTAACAACATTACACATTCCAAAAGATATTAGAATAGAGTTGTAAAGGATAGCTCTTTAAATTTAAATTAGAAACAAACAACTTTATAGTAGAAATCTACGCAATATTCGGGACATACTTCTCCTAAACATTAGTAGGCCTGGAACCTACTTCAGATTCTGTCTCCCTCTCTTTGTCCGTCTCCCACTCATCCTCTGTCTCTCTGTCTCAAAAGTAAACAAACATTAAAAAAAATACTGGGTGCTTCTTCTCCTCTGTTTTCCCTTATTTTTTTTGCCTAAAATGGTGACCTTTCTTTTCTATTTCAAATCAATTTCATAATCTGAATTCAAAAAAACCACCTCGGGGCGCCTGGGTGGCTCAGTCGGTTAAGCGTCCGACTTCGGCTCAGGTCATGATCTCGGGGATTTTTGAGTTCGAGCCCCGCGTCGGGCCCTGTGCTGACAGCTAGCTCAGAGCCTAGAGCCTGTTTCAGATTCTGTGTTTCCCTCTCTCTCTGATCCACCCCCCTGCTCACACTCGCACTCACTCGCGCTCTCTCTCTCTCTCAGAAATAAATTTTTTTAAAAAAACCCACCTTATTTTATAATATTTAAGATTTCCCAGTTATTCAAATATTTCATTTCTATTTTTATCAGTTACTGGGTTTGGTATTGTGGCCCAAAAGATGGACTAGGTGAAAATAAGGCAGTTTTGTTCTCCTGGAGAGTTCGTAGTTTTAGACTCAATGCTAGACAGTGTGAGCATAGAGGAGATGGCCCCACCCTGTGAGTAGAGCTGTCTGTCTTCACACAAGATGCAGCACTCGTGAGCCTAGAATGATACAAGACTGTGTTCCACCATTATGGAAATCAGTCCGCTATGCTTCAGATTTTATAGCACTAGTCCTTAGAACAGATTACACTTGAAAGGATATAGACTACACAACCCATGCATTCATAAAAATCCTAATATAGACAGATAAGCCCTTTCTGCTGTTTTAAAAGTTTGTTTCTTATGCAAGGTCTTTTTCTTCTCTCTCTGAATGGAAAGACTTTGAAAGCAGAAAGTCTAAGTCTCTCTCGGTCTTCCCCTGCCCTCCACCAGGTGCGCGCGTGCACGTGCACGCGCGCGCACACACACACACTAATCCACTCACAAAATAAATTGTCTCGGTGTTGGACCAGCATGCACAATGGGATGCTATTAAATGTGTAACTCCCCTGGTGTCTGTAGTGATTAACTTTACAAACACCAATTTATGAACATCCTTTGGTAAAAGATCAAACAAACATACTGCCCACAGCTTTGAGATCACCCAAGAAGATTTTTGTTGAGGACTGGCTACTGTAAAGTTTATGACTTTACCATAGCATTCCAGGATAGGATATGGGTACATGTCAAAATGTATCTCCCAAAACTCACAGGTTGAAGTCCTAAATGCTCAGTTTGACAGACTCTGACTTTATTTGGAAACAGTTGCTAAAGGAGACCTGAGTGGCTCAGTCAGTTGAGCATCTGACTTCAGCTCTGGTGATGATCTCACAGTTAGTGAGTTCCAGCCCCACAAAGAGCTCTGTGCTGTCAGCATAGAGCCAGCTTCAGATCCTCTATCCTCCTCTCCCTACCCCTCCCCAATTGCGCTGTCTCAAAAATAAACATAAAAAAAATAGTCGCTGAATAATTCATTAAGATGAGGCCATGATGGAGTAGCGTGGGCCCCTAAATCAGTATCGCTGATGTTTTTACAGAAAGGGGACATCTGGACACAAACATGCACACAGAGAGAACATCATGTGAAGATGACGGCTGAGTTTCGGCCATACAACAGAAGCCAAGAGACCAAATATTGCCCGAGAACCATCAGAAGGTAGGAGGGAGGTGTGGAACAGATTCTCCTCCACAGCCTTCACAAGCAGCCAGTCTTCCCAGCACCTTCATCTCTGACTTCTAGCCTCTGAAGCTAGAGACAATACATTTCTGTTGTCCAAGCCACCCTGTGTGTGGTACTTTGTTACAATGGCACTGGCAAACCGATTCAGGTTCTATCCCTTTCCTACATTGTGGAATCTCCAAGATTGCTAAGAAAACATTACAACTTCTCATCACACACTTACAAAGAAGCCTTGCTGGAACAGAAGAGCCATTTGTTTACAGTAAGTTTATTAGGTTCCAATTCTACCCTCCAAACACATTTCTGCCCAGTGAAATGTTATTTCAGTACTCAAGAGGGTTTATAAAATTGATGAAGTAGTGAGATAAAATACCCAAGACCAATGCTGTGGTTTTAATTCAAAAGCAAAAGTCACACCCCGAGAAAGAGCCATTACTTTGGCACTTTCAGTTATGATGAAAGCAAACATCAAAAGAACCTCTCCTACTCTCCAGGGCTGTGCTGAAGTCCGATCCTGGATCATTTCCTTAATTCCTCACAAATACTGTTATCCTCATTTTACTTCTGGGTTAGCCAGGGCCTGAAGATGTTTGATAAATTGGTTTAAAAAAAAAAAGTTACACAGCTAATTAGTGGAGCCAGTATTAGTAGTCACCAGCACATTTGGCTCCAGAGTCAACACCCTGAACCACTGTCCTACTCTGCTTTGGGTTTGTAGGTTGTGAAAAACACAGTATTTAATCAAAACTAACATCGCGCAACAACTGGAAGTATTCCGAGTATGTCTTTTACAAAAAGAAGAGCCATTCATACAGCTTTCGATTAACAATGTATAGAAAAATTGTAGGCAGTCGTGCCCTGCCCAGCATTGAGATTCCACCCCGAAAAACCGCAAGGAAAAGTTTCTATCAGCTTTTGGTGACTCAGTGACGCTCAATCTGAGCATCATAGAGGCCAAGAGAGAAGGAACAAGAGAGTGTGACTCCAATATCCCCGGCACTCCTCCTCTATAAAAATCCCTCATCCTAATGACCCAGTATTCTTACTTCATGCACTATACGCACAGGAGAATTTTAAAGAGGATGGTTACCTTTGGTAGCCTTCTTCACCTTCTTGGAGACCTCTTCCAGAGTTACACGTTGCCCTCAACATCAACTACTATGGAGAGCCTCTTCTTAGAGAATGGGCTCTGGGTAAAGCCTTACTTCAGCAACTTTGGCTCTCAAGATATTTGTAATTAACACCTCCACCTGCGCTTCCATGTTTAACATTGGAAAGCTGGTGATTTCAAAGCTCTACAGGTTCCGAGTACTAACAACCAATGGGCTGTCAACTTCTTAAAATCACCTGTCTACCTAAAAACATCTATCTGTTACCATATTGAAGTAACTTTTGCCCCTTGCATTAATCCTATGGGGCACTTAAGAATTTTATTTACATTAATCATGTAACTCCTTGGCATCCTGAGAAAAATTTCAGAGTAAGGCAAGGTGTCCCAAAAGAGCAGGTTAACCTGATTTGCTTTCATATTTTTATTTGGCAAATAACCTGTGTAAATCACCCAACAGCCGTAGACACTCGTGTCTCTTGGTTCAGTCATGTTAATACCAGTCTAATGTCGTCACAAAAATTCCTTGGTAATTTGTTTCAAAACGTTCAAACTCTAAAATGTAATGATTAGTCATCTTTCTATCTTTGTTTTGTATTAAAATCTTCCCAAAGAAGGGCAACCTCAGAGGCAAGCCCTTCAGGGGAACACTCCATGTGGCGTGAAATTTTCAAATCCTGAAATTTTTGTCTTTTGGAACGCTTCTTCAAAAAGCAATGGCAGCTCCTTCCAGAACAATGCTCCGCTGCAAATTCGTTTTCCAGGTTCTATAAATTTATTGCCAAGTAGCAAGAGAAATCATCTCAGGGTCTTTGTTAAAATGAAAACTTAGGGTGAATTAAAAAGACAAATCACTTTAAGTAGAGCATCCTGTTTTGCTATCATTCTTTCCCCCAGTGAAGATCTCTCAGCGAATGTGGCCGGTCAGACCTGTTGCGGCCACTGCAAAACTTAAGGTGATTTATTCTTTTCCTTCATTCCTTGCATTAGATCATTAATGTGAAAAATTCACACGTGTGCACGTATACCCAAAGCTGACAGTACTTTTTACCCTCCTTTTGACCCAAGTACTGTAAAAAGCTTTCTGTAAGAGAGCCTGGAAGTAATCTTTACAGGTTGTGAAAACGCACACACCCTTTTGTAATTGGATCAGGAAACCTTAGCATGGGGCAGCTCAAACAAAGCAGGGCTGCTTAGCGTCAGCTGCCTTCACTTAGGAGCAGGAGGAACAGGATACTAGCCTGTATCCGTCTCCTTCCAGGTGGGTGTTGACTCACTTTAAGCAGATGGTGGGTTTATGATTCTAGTGTATTATACATTTCTCAATAGACAAATATTTGCACTGGACCAGAATAAATAAGAAAAAAAATTCCTCAGCTTAGTTTCTAAGGAATATCTGCAGTTTTAGGACACCTCAGCATTTAAACTCTTGTAGGAGGTGGGTGAATGTGCCCTAGGTCTTTTCCTTTCTCTTCTGCTTAAATCCTGCCCTAACCAATAAAGGAAAAAGGCTGGAAGGCAGAAGTGTAGTGAGGCGTATTTGGGAATTATTAGATTTCTCCAAGCTCTTTGAAGTACACAGCATAAGCATACTTTAGCTCTAATAAAATGACACTAGTTAAGTTCCCAGACTGAGCCAGAGTGTGGCCAATCCAGTTTTCTTTCTCTAATAATTTATGTTGTTTCTTTGCACAGTATGACATGGTCATTTCTCATCCTAAATGTGACTGTACTGATGAAGGAACATGAGGAAATGTTCAATGGGCTTCAGAGAATATTAGTTTCACATTACATCTTTACAACACAAGTAGGCATACCTGTCACTTCCGCGTAGGCCTGGGTTTTTTGGTTTTTGTTTTTTTTTGCTTTTGTCTTTCATTACTTCTTGGAAAGGTGGAGATTCGTATTTAGTCTAGCTGAACTTGAAAAAGCTGTCCCACTGTTGGGGGGAATGAGACAGATGGATTTCAAGGGGTGATGACATTATGGAAAACAGAGAACCTTCTCCAAAGCAGCCACAAAGGAAAAGCAAGAGTCAGCCATTGGGATGCAAATTAATTTCACAAATGCAGTAAACTTGAAGTCCTCTAAAATGCAGTACTTTGGCTTTTGAGAATTAGTAACAGTGGAAAAACCCTTTAAATGAATACGCCTCCAAAAAGCAAAATAATTTGATCCATAAACTTCATCCAGCATGACTGGGGAATTAGATTTCAGAAGGAAGATAATTAAATTCATCTGAATTTCTCCACAAGGAAAAAGCAATCAGAGTGAAATACAATGTCCAAGAGGCTTCTTGCATTTCCCTTCAGAATGAAGATCCAGAGAAATGCAGTGACTGGATCTTCCAATTATCCAAGAGTGGCCTGAAATGGCTGCTATTAGGACCAAAAATCTCAGCAACCATTGGGAGAAGACAATATGGTGAGAGGTGGAGGAAGGCAAATGAGAAGAGAAAATCAAAGATGGGTATATGGGGAAAGATTCAGTGAAAATACCAGGAGAGGGGTAGACACACTCATTTTCTCCCTCTCCCTCTTTCTCTCCATCTCTCTGTGAGTCTCTCACATTCTCTCTCTTTCTCTTTTTTTCCCTCCTACAATTTTGAGAGAATTAGAGGAGGAAAAAAAAAGAGAATTAAAAATTTTGCGGCTATGGGTTATTACATGAGTCTCCATTCATGTTTTTTGAGAAATGCAAGTGAAAATAGGGATCATTTTAAATTACTTTTGTTGGATGGAGTCTTATAGGACCTGGGAGTTATTTGAGTTAAAATCATCACTTTAATAAAAGATTCTGCTTAATTAGGATTCACAATCCATGAAATACTACATTGAAAGCATACATATTAGAACATATCTGTCTTAAATAAGTAAGAAATATATATTTTTGATTATTGAGAGTTTTCTTGTATCTCACATTTCCTTCATGCCCAAATAAATGGACAATTATCTTCCTACTACTCTCAGGAGAATTCCACAAAATGAATGCGTCTCTTGAAATATTTTCTTTTTTTGTTCCTTCAACTCTCCATGCTGCAGAGTTTCGACATGCTTTCTGACCAATCTTCCCTGATAACCTCCTGTGCGCTCTAATCAACCCTCAAGCTTTGAAAGCATTAGAACTCCATACTAGGCCTTCCTTTATTCTTTATCTACAATCTCCCTGTAAGTTAATTCCTCTAACTGCACTTTTTAAAAATCCACCAATAAGCTAATGACTTGCAAATTTGGTTTCCAGCCCTGATTGTTCCACTGTATGCTAGACTCATATACAACTATATGCTTCATAGATCCCCATTAAAAAACAAACACGACAAAACAAAACAAAACACTTATCACAAACTTAAGCATCTCCCAAACTAAAATCCTTGTTTTCCACCCCAGCCTCCAATTCAGCTGCTTGTCCATTTCAGTAAATGGACCATCTTAATTATTACAATCAAAACCTTCATAGGTAGGGTTTGGGGGAAGTCATCCAAAATGATTTTATTCCTCATCCCCCACAACTCTTCAACAAGTCCTATTGATCGTCTGCTGAAATGTCTTTATTTCTGTATGGCCTTTCCTCTTCCCTAATGTCACCCTCTAGGTTTATTCACTATAATGTTTCACATAGACTACAACTGCCTCTTACTATTTTTCTTGCTACAGTTTTTCCTTTTACAAATTAATAAATCTACTTTATAGTTTAATCTAAATAATACCTTTTTAAAAATTGGAACAAGGGTAACCCACTCCTTATATCAAGCCACTGAATGGCTTCCTAGTGGACCGTGACAGTGTATGCTGAACTTAAAAAACAAAACAAGCAATAAAAAAACATATTGGCTTAAACAACAAAGGGAATTTATTGAAGTAAAGCAGCTCAAAATGTCATCAAGTTTCCATTTTCTGTCCCCAGTGGTCAATGTCACCCAGTAATAGCTCATAAGAAGTCTGTAAGATACAATCAGGAAAGTAAGTTTTCTTGTTCATGTCCGAAAGGAGGAGGCAAGTGTCCAGTGGCTTGCCCTAATTTGGTCTCTTGGGTCACAAGCCCACCCTTGAAACAATGACTGGGGCCAGAGTTAATGGAATAGGCTGATTGGCCTAAGCCAATGAGGGCCCAATCAGGGAGTCAGAGACGGAGTTAGCTTCCCACTGAAGTGCAAAGGTAAAAATCCATGAAGTTAGATCAGAGCCAGAACATCAGGAAAATGGAAAAAGGATGCTTTAGTGCAGACTACTATAACAGAACCACAGACTGGGGTGACTTCAACAACACTCATTTATATCTCACAGTTCTGGAGGCTGGACGTCAGAGATCACAGTGACAGCTTGGGTGGATTCTTGCTGAAGACCTCTTCCAGGAGACAGCTGTCTCTGCCCTGTATCCACACAGGATACTGAAGGAGGAAGGGAGGGAGGGAGGGGGGTGAGAAGAGAGAGAAAGAAAGGAGGAAGGGAGAGGGCACTCTCTGGTCTCTTGTTATAAAGGCACTAATTCCAGGGGCCCCTGGGTAACTCAGTTGGTTGAGCATCCTTTGGACTTCGGCATAGTTCATGACCTGAAGGTACATGAGTTCAAGCCCCACATCAGGCTCTCTGCTGTCAGCACAGAGCCTGTTTCATATCCTCCGTCTCCTTCTTTCTCTGCCCTTCCCCTGCTCATGGTCTCTCTCAAAACACATTTTAAAAATTTAATAAAATGAAGGCACTAATTCCACTCATGAGGGCTCCATCCTCATGACCTAATTATGTCCACAAAGCCCCACCTCCTAATAGTAGGGGGCACAAATATTTACTCTGTAACAAGGGGGAAATGGAAGTTAAGTAGACAACCAACAATGTCCAAATTTCATGACCTGTAAGGTACTAATGATCTGTCTCCCTTCTCCTGGCCTTCTCTCCAGTAGTCTTGAACCAGTCTCCTCTCACTCACCATATCCAGGCACACTGGCCCTTATATTGCCCTCTCATGCCAAGAAGCTCATTCAGACCTCAGATTATTTGTACTCACTGCTCCGGCCTAAAATATTCTTCTTCCAACAGCTCTTCAAGCAGCTGATTCCTGTTGTTCCTCTGATCGTAATTCAGAACACTGTCTTTTGCTCTAGTTTATCTAATAACCTATGACATTATATATGCCAGCTATTTAACGAGGGGGTTTTAGAAATCCCTGCATTTCTGAGAGACTTCATCACATACAGTATAAGGACTTAAAAGTTCTGTCTAGGGGTGCCTGGGTGGTTTAGTCAGTTGAGCATCTGACTTCAGTTCAGGTCATGATCTCACTGTTCGTGAGTTTGAGCCCCACCTTGGGCTCTGTGCTGACAGTTCAGAGCCTGGAGCCTGCCTCATATTCTCTCTCTCTCTCTCTCTCTCTCTTTCTCTCTCTCTCTCAAAAATTAAAATAAACATCAAAAAATTAAATAAAAAAGTTGTCTACTTTAATTACAATCATTTATATAGTATTAATTGAAACAGAGCTTTCATTTAATTTTAAAAGAATTAGTCATTAGTCATTTTCTCCTTTGGAAAAAAAAGAAACCCTCAGAGGAGCATAAAAAGAACAAATCTTGAAACCTTGCTTCTTCAGCAGACAAGAAATCCTGTTATTTCAGCCACAGTTCCACTAAAGGAAGAAATATAAACTAGCACAGTTGGAGCCTTGGAGCCAGAGACATATTTACAATGGCCAAAGCAGACACAGTAACCCTGATTACAGGCAGACTTTTGGCCACCTGATCAGAAGCACTATCTAAAAGCATCCCATGGGGGGCCTGGGTGGCTCAGTCGGTTAAGCGTCGGACTTCGGCTCAGGTCATGATCTCACGGTTTGTGGGTTAGAGCCCCGCATCGGGCTCTGTGCTGACAGCCAGCTCAGAGCCTGGAGCCTGCTTCAGATTCTGTATCTCTCTCTCTCTCTGACAACCCCTGCTTATGCTGTCTCTTTTTCTCTCTCTCAGAAATAAATAAAACATTAAAAAACTTTTTTTAAAACGTTCCAAATCTTGCCATATTGTAATCATTTTCTTACAAATAGCAAGAATTTGGACTGACCCATTGTAGTAAAATCACTAAGTTAAACTTTTAGAAGTATGATTAATCTTTGAAAATTAAATACTGTGGATGAAAACAATAATCTGCATTGCTTAGCACAGTCACTATGACAGGGATTGCAAAACCATAAATTGGCATAAAACCTCGCAAATATGCTGTGATATTTTGGGGAAAATCTAAATTTATGATAATTAATTGAGAAGAGACTAAATTTTACAAGAGAAATGTCAGGATACAACAAGGTCTCAGAGACCTTTGATGCAGGAGATGGCTTTATTTGCAGAAGAGGGGAGTAATGGGTTATACCACAAGCTGTTGTCCTAGTAAATTTCACTGGGTTTTGGCTGTGTCCCTACGAGACCTCATTCCAGTAGAGACCCTGTTAATAGTGATTACCAAGTGTCTACATGTTGACAGTTCTATGAGTAAAAATACATGTATTTGCATGGCAAAAATGGGATGCTAATGCTGGCCTCATTTTAGAGCCTGCTAGTCTTTATTCAGTTTAGCATTCCTTCAGCCATTTAAAATGGTTCTTGAGTTATCTATCATTTCCTTGTGTATGTATGCCATTGTTGCATCAATAGTGTATGCCAGATTCCAGCATGTGATAGGTTGAAAATATAAATGAAAATGTAATATGTGCATTTTACCAAAGTAAGATATAATCTATTATAAGATGTTTTTTTCCCAGTATATATAGCACTAAAAACAATTAAAAGTATTGCTAATCCAACTATAACACATGATCCATTATAAAAAGCATGCCCCTTTCAGAGCTGGTAAAACATTGAAAACTATGCATTTTGAATAGAAATGTTTGTCAAAGACAGAATGTAGTGCTTATCTTGATTTCTAAGCTTAGAATTACTAACTCACAGCTCCCTGGATCACAGCCACTAGTTAAGTTACTAAGAGAAAAGGTAAGTTCTGGTATTTTGCTTAAAGTTCAAAAGAAAGTAATTCTATTTTTTATTTTTTTTTAAATGTTTTTAATTTATTTTTGAGAGAGAGACACCGAGGGTGAGCTGCAGAGGGGCAGACAGAGGAGACAGAATCTGAAGCAGGCTCCAGGGTCCAAAGCTGTCAGCACAGAGCCCAAAGCGGGGCTCAATCTCATGAACCGTGAGATCATGACCTGAGCGAAAGTCAGTGCTTAACCAACTGAGCTACCCAGGAACCCCTAAAAGGAAGTAGTTTTAAATGAATAAAATGCTTTTGGTATATTTGTAAATAAACATTTTCGATCTATACACCTAAAAAGTAAATCAAGCTCTCTCTGGCCTTGTATTATATATTACTACTTTCACTTTATATTAGTAGTATATTGTTAGTATATAATATAATATTACTACTTTTCAATCTAAAATGAAGGTTTAAGATCATGCTTAATAGATATTTGACCTTGAACAAGTTATATCACCTCTGGACTTTCTTTTCAGTGGTAAATGGAGATAACAATAATAGTGGTTCTTTTATAGTATTATTTTAAGAATTACAAAAATTTTAACTTTTTTTTTTTGAGAGAGAGAGACAGACAGACAGACAGAGTGTGAGCAGGGGAGGGTCACAGAGAGGGAGACACAGAATACGAAGCAACTCCAGGATCTGAGCTGTCAGTACAGAGCCTGACATGGGGCTTGAACCCACAAGCTGTGAGATTATGACCTGAACCTAAGTAGGACACTCAACCAACTGAGCTACCCAGGGACCCCTAGTATTTTTGTAAGGCTTAAGTAAAATGTGTAAAGGGGTTGGAATAGATGGAGCCTAGCACATAGCAAGCACTGAGTAAATGTAAGTTATTATTATAATTTCACATTCATTGAAAATATACACGTAAGTAATATAGAATCAAGTTCTCTTGATGTGCCCATTGGAAGGCTTGTAGGAAAGGAAAGCATTCTAGATATTATTGCTAATCTACAAACCACCTCAAAACTTGGTATCTTAAAAGAGCTATTTTGTTATGCACCTGATTGTATGGGTCAGGACTTCACATGGAACACAGCTCCATGACGCTGGGGGCCTCATCTGGGAATTCTTGAAGGTGGAGGAGGGCAACTCATCAGTTGAGGGCCATAATCATCTTCAGGTGTCTTTACTCAAATGTCTGCAGCTGCTGCTGGTGTCCCCGGAACCTCAGCTGGTCTGTCAGCCAGAAAACGTGTATGTGCATTCTGCCTGTGCTCTGCTAGTGTGCACTAACTGGGTGTCCTCCCAGGATGGTGGCTGGGTTTCCAGAGCAAGCATCCCAAGACAATCTGGCAGCAACTTTATTGCTTTCGCGACCTAGCCTTAGAAGTCACGAAAAGTCACAGAGCACCACCAGGTTTACAAAGAGGAAGCATAGAACCCACATTTTATTGGGAGGGATGTCAAAGTCACCCTGAAAGAAGAGCAAGTGGAATGAGAGATGTCACAAGCTGTTTGGAAAATGCCATCTGCCAGAGAGAGTGAGATAAAGTGAAAGAGACAGAGAGAGACCAACATTAAGACAACCTGAAACACAAGTACCTCTTTCAGCAGAGTCATGCACCAAAACATCTGGGAGAGACTCCTAATTTTGAAATGTCAAGTAACCACTGCCCATGTGCAGAAACTCACTCAGAAATGTTAAAAGATTATTAGGCTCATATACTTGGAAAGAGAGCCGGCTCTAACAAAATTTTCAAACTTGCTTCTCAAGCTAAGTCGAGCAAAGCTAACAGAAAATAAAGTTGTTAGAAATACAGATACTCAGGACCCATCACAAACTAAGGAGATAAGTTCAGGAAAGCTAGCATCTGCCTTGAAAAGCAAGCAAAAACCACTTTGTTCATAAGGGTTCTGTTTATGATTAAAGAATTTGTGTGAGTTAAAATGACTTTTCTTGTGTATTTATATGTAGTGTGGTCTACTAGAACATTTAGTTTCTTCATAGCTTATCTGTGAAACATTATTAGTATAATTGCTCCCATTTTATAGGTAAAAAAGCTGTGGCTCAAGTGTCTAACCAATTTGCCCTTCTACCTTCTCCCTAATTCTATACAATTTCCATTACTATACAATGCTTTTGATTTAATTTATGTTGTAGAGGACATTTAAAAGTTCTTAATAGACACTTCTGGCAAGAGTTTGAAACAGGGAAATAGAATTCAAAGTACTATAGGGGTGCCTGTAGTATGATAAGGTACTTTGTACTACTATAGGGTGGCTCAGTTGGTTGGTTAGGTGTCTGAAACTGGATTTCGGATTACGTCTTGATATTAGGGTTGTCAGTTCAAGCCATGCAGTGGGCATGAAGCTTGCTTTAAAAAAAAAAAAATCAAAGTACTATAGAAAGCTTCATACTTTTAGCATAACAAAAACATTCTAAAAAAGAGGGCATTTAATGTCTGAGTCAACAGCAAGCTCAATGGGTCTTTGAAGCAACATGCTTTGAAAGGGACCCATCACACAGAGCCTAACTCATCACATGGAAACAGATAGAAAACAGACATCTTTTTTTTTCTTTCATAGTTATTGTCAAGTTGGATTCCATATAAACATCCAGTGGTCATCCCAACAAGTGCCCCCCACCATACCCATTACCCCCTTCTCCTCTCCCCCACCCCCATCAGCCCTCAGTTTGTTCTCAGTATTCAAGAATCTCTCATGGTTTGCCTCCCTCCCTCTCCCCAACTATTTTTCCCCTTCTTCTCCCTCATGGTTCTCCATTAAGCTTCTCCTAATCTACCTATATGTGAAAACATATGGTGTCTGTCCTTTTCTGCCTGACTTATTTTGTTTAGCATTAATACCCTCGAGTTCCATCCATGCTGCTACACGTGGCCAGATTCCATTCTTTCTCATTGCCAAGTAGTATTCCATTGTATAGATAAACCACATCTTCTTGATCCATTCGTCCGTTGATGGACACTTAGGCTCTTCCCATGTTTTGGCTATTGTTGAGAGTGCTGTTATGCACATTGGGGTACATGTGCCCGTTTGCATCAACACTCCTGTATCCCTTGGGTAAAGTCCTAGCAGTGCTATTGCTGGGTCATACGGGAGTTTTAGTGTTAATTTTTTGAGGAAGCTCCACACCATTTTCCAGAGGGGCTGCACCAGTTTACATTCCCACCAACAGTGTAGGAGGGTGCCCGTTTCTCCACATCCTCGCCAGCATCTAGAGTCTCCTGATTTGTTCATTTCAGCCACTCTGCCTGGTGTGAGGTACTATCTCAGTATGGGAAAGCAGACATTTTTAGGGAGACTACCTACAGAAATAAAACATTAATTTTTGAACAAAAAGTATAAATATTTATAGGTAGTTTCAGAAATCATTAGGGGACATGGGTGGCTTAGTCAGTTAAGCAACCAACTTTGCCTCAGGTCATCATCTTGTGGTTCATGAATCCAAGCCCTACGTCAGGCTCTGTTCTGACAGCTCAGAGCCTGGGGCCTGCTTCAGATTCTGTGTCTCCCTCTCTCTCTGCTCCTCCCCCACTCATGCTCTGTCTCTCTCTATCTCTCAAAAATAAGTAAATGTTAGAAATCAGCAGGGAACAAATGAGTAACAGAAATACAAATCTGGAGTTGACTATGCTAATTAGCTAGAAAAATAAATATAGATATCAAATCAATGCTTCTGAAGCTCAATACTGCCATTAAAAAATCAACAATGACAGCAAAACATTTCAAAAGTATTAATATGCCAGATTCTTCAAAAGGCCCACTTTTTTCTTTCTTCTTTAACTTCTTAGGCTATCACCTGAAATTTCCTTAGAGACATAGTCACATTTGCATTTTTTCTCACTGTCTAATTAACATGACCTTCTAGATTTCTATAAGGTAATAATTTTAATGAGCTAGTGAAACTTTTTATGTAGAAAGTTTGATTTCCAGACAGTGTCATAAAGGCAGTTTATTGTGCTACTTAAACAAAAAGGAGTCCTGGGTGTTTTTTATTTTATTTTTTACCTTTTTAATGTTTATTTATTTATTCTGAGGGAGAGAGAGCGAGCGCACACGCAAGCAAATGGGGGAGGGGTAAAAAGAGATAGAATCCCCAAACTATGAGATAATGACCTGAGCCAAAATCAAGAGGCAGCCAATTGAGCCACCTAATGCCCTTGGGTGTTTTTTAAATATGTGTCACAACACAAAACAAATGATAGAACTGAACTTTAGAAAAATAATCTAATCCTGATACTTTCATCTAAGGAGTGCATTAAGCTCTCATAGAAGGTTGGCTATTATCTAACATCTTACTAAAGAAGGTAGGCAAAATTTTTCATTCTTAAATTGAAATATCGAACCACCTCACAAGATACAGGTCTATAGTAGAAAATGCAAATGCAAATTGAGTATTAAACTACATTCTTTCCGCAAATAAACCAGTTCTGACTATTTAAGGGGAAAAAAGCCCTTTGTTGAAGCCTCTCACAGTAACAGCTTACATAATCCATTTTATAACGAAATGCTAAATTCACACAAGCTATTAATTACACAAATTTGGAAGTCTCCATGTGAGAGTAATTTTAAATGCTTCATGTGCACACGCACACACATCCACAGACACACAGTAGAGTAAGTGAAGAAACAAAAGAGGGAGTCTTCCCTCTCTCCCTTCCTCTCTCCCTTTTTCTCTTTTAAGTGTCTCTATATTACCTAAAGCTAGCTGCTGTTAATTTAAATCCTTTTTAATTAAGCTTTTATATCAGAGATATGATGTTTTCAAGTTTTAGGTTCAAAAACTAGAATAACCAAGTAAGAATGTTTTTTTGGTTTTTGTTTTGTTTTGTTTTGTTTGTTTGTTTTTTTACCATTTTACCATAACATTATCATTTAGGGGAAAAAACCCAACAGATAAAATATTTCTGCAGCTAGCAAGGGATTACTGGGAGATTTCCCTCCCAGAAATGTCTGCCATTTCCCTCTGGGTCATTTGGGTCATTTGACTCTGGACAGTTAGACTTGAACAAAACCACCAGAGACCAATCCAGGGCTTCCTGGCTTAGGTAAGTATTCTGGCTGCTGTAACCTAGTCCCTAAAAAGAGAAGTAATTTCAGTTCCTGATACTTGATGAATGTTCACCTTCCTATAAATTATATGTACTCAAAGGTCCACACTTTACCATCTTCAACTTGTCTTCGGAAATAGGAAAAATGCTCTTTGGGAAATAAACCTCATTATTCATTTGTACCTTAAGGACTTAAATTCAAATCCATTATTGAGTTGCACATACTTTGAGCCATTTTTTCAAGCTTTGATTTGGGAGTACAAGTGGGATCCAAGGGCATGGTAACTGGTTAGCTAACCAAAGCCCACCTTTGCATGTTGAGTGCAGCATCACAGAAGCCCAAGAAATTTTAGGAAGAGTTTTTTTTAGAAGGAACTACATATACTTAAGGATATGGAAATTCCTCTTGGATTAGAAACATTGCCAGGCTTTCCAGTCCATTCCCTACAAATAGTTGTTTGTTGTTTTTGTTTGCTACCTTCATAGCTCTCGGAGCCTCACAGACACCCATCAGCATCTGTCACTAGACTCACAAAGACTGTTAAATTTGTTAAAAGATCTGGACACCACTCCCCCACCTCCCACCTTCCGCCTCCAGGTCCTTTGTAAATGCCTCATTCATACTCCAGGACACAACATAAAATAGACTAGTTAAAAAGAAATATAGTTTATTTTCAAGTTTAGATAATAACTGGGTCCTGCTATTAAATGGATAGCAAATGGATAAAAGAAAAAAGGTCTGTTTTTAATATAGGAGATAAACTGTGTAAGAAGCATTTATTTGAACCCACTCATACTAGGTTTTATGTTAAACTGCTCAAGGTTTCAGTCTGTTGTCTTAAATAGGTTAATGTTCCCACTTGAAATCTTATTTACACCATTTTTGTTGGCACAGACTCCTTTTCCAAAGGCATATCAATGTTTAACGTCAAACTAGCCGGATATACAGTATCATAAAGTCCGAGTTAATGATAATTGGCAGTGTGACCTCATGACAACACAAAGGCGCAGTTCCAAAGTGGTACATACCATTTATACAATTGCATTGTGAAGTGTTCAACCCAAAGTTAACTTTTCTTCCTTCTACTGTACCTAAAAACTCAGATTCACCAATGGCCAAGATTTGGATTAAAAGAACAAAAAGGGACCAGAGGGAAATAATGGTATGTAAAAATGATGTCCTCTCCTTGGGAGTCATAAAGCTATTCTAGGGCTTTCTAGAAATAACTAACAGACTAAGATAAACTTGTGACAAATGTCTTTGGGTCTTCGCATCAAAATAAACTACAACTGTCCCCAAAAGGTCAAATTTGAAGTGCCTTGCTAAGTGGCTAGACTGACAGGTGTTAATTAATAACATAATATGATTCTTGGCTCGAATAAAGGACAATTTACAGGGATGCTCTGCTCACTATTTGGGTCATAGTCACACCTCTGGCTTCTTCAGCACTTCTTGGCAGAGTGGGTTGCGGTCAAGCACCCATATGTTGAGTGGTGCTAGACTCAAATTCCAGTTCGGCCGTTTTTAACCTATGTTGGTTTAGGTAGGTCACCTATTTTGTCTCTCAAAGCCTCTGTTTCTCCATGTAAGAAATTGTAGTAATAATAATACTCACTTGACATGTTGTTGTAGGAGAGAGAAATACTGTAGCAAAGCACCTAACTCAGAGCCTAACAAGTGTTTGATTATGATGATGATTTACTCAATAAATGTAGATACAATATTTCCAGTTTTATCATTTTTGAACTACAAAGAATCACAAGTCATACAAATGGAACAGAATCTCATCTTAATATTCATATACTGAGAGAGCTCTTTACTACAACGATCTAAGTACATAAAGAGGGAATATTGTGCTTTGCCACTAGTAGGCATATTTTCTGCCAACCTGTTCATGTACTCCTGCACACACTGTCTGCATGTGAGGGTTTTAGGAAATATTTATGCTTTCACATTTGCATCATCTCATACTTGTTGGAAACTTGGGGTACTCTTTTTTCTATCTGCAGGTCCAGCCTCCATGCCTACCTCATCTGTATATTTTCATATATAAACAAAAGCTCAGCCTTTAGAATCAGAGAGACAAGGATTTGATTCCTGGCTCCAACATTTACAAGTTGAAAAATCTTAGGCAGGCTACTGACTTCTATGAAGCTATTCACCTCATCTACAAAATTGGAATAATAATTGCCTCATCATCGTTTTGTCAGGATTAGAAACAAATAACTGTAGGTTCTTGGCACAGAGTTGATTCTCACTAGACAGGAAAAACATTGTTACAGTTCTTCATCTTATTTCTGCCTAATTCAAGGCTTTAGTCTTAAGCTGAGCCATTTCAGTCTTTGTAAGGATAAAGATCTCGCTCTGAACTTCTAGTTTGGGACAGGAAAAGGTATATGTACTTCCCTTATACCTCTTGCTCATGGATGTTATGTTTTAAAAGGAGAAAGAGGTAGAGAGAGACAGGGAAAGACCAAAAGAGAAAGAAACAGAGAGACTCCCAAAAACACAAAGAAAGCAAAGCAGATAGAGACCTCAGGACCCAAGGAATGGCACTGTGTGGGTTCCCTGGGTTTTCTTCTTGCCTCAAACATCCTAAACTTGGGACTGAAGAAGTTGGCAACCTGAAACAAGTAATGAATGCATGCAAAGTAAACTCCAAGAAAAACCTGCACTTCTAGTCAAAAGACCAGGAAAGACACAACCCAGCAAGACAGAAAGCTTTTAGATGATAACCATTCTACTCCCCCTAGACAAACACTACGGGGAAACTTGTGGCTTCCCTATCACTCTTGTCAGCAAAAGCTAAGCAGAAAGCCAGGAGTTCCATCACCATTTGGTGATAATATGGCACCCCTTCCAGGTGAGCTGGTGCCGAGGAGACAAAGCAGGATTCCCAGCATTAATTAGGCCATCTCTCCACTCTTGGGTTGTCAGTAAAGGCTATGCAGGGAAGACTAACGAGGCACCTCTTCCTTTCCCTGGCAGGATGTTGTCCCTGGAGGCCCAGTGGGAAGTCATTAGTCCCACCCCTAATAGCAGTGACAAGGTACTCTGCCCCAGAGGTTGTGTCAACAGAGATTGAATGAAAACCCTGGATTTCCATTGCCACTGAGTAGTAAGGAGATAGCTCCCCACTCCCATTATCAGTATGGTACCAGATGTGTCACTAATTAAACAGATTGAAATAAGACCCAGAATCTCATAGCATAATATCAAAAACATCCAAGATCCATTATAAAAATTAAAACACTCATCATACCAAGAGCAAAGAAAATTTCAACTTGAATGAGAAAAGACAAAACCTTAAAAACAGAGAAACAACACATTATTTATAGGGATATAACAATTGAAACGACAGCAGATTTCTCCTCAGAAACAGTGGAGGACCAGAGAAAGGGAATATTTTTCAAACATTGAAAGAAAGAAAAAAACTGTAAACCCAGAATACTCTATCCCCTGAAATATTCTTCAGGAATTAAATGGAAATCCAGATATTCTGCAGTAAAGAAAACTTGAAAATTTTTGCCAGCACCTGCTCTAAAAAAATGGCTAAAGAAAACACTTGAGAGGCAACTGGATGGTTCAGTTGGTTGAGTGTCCAACTTCGGCTCAGGTCACGATCTCACAGTTGGTTTGAGTTCAAATGCCGCATCAGGCTCACTGCTGTCAGTGCAGAGCCTGCTTCAGATCCACTGTACCGCTCTCCTCTGCCCTTCCCTCACTCATGCTCACTATCTTCCTCAAAAATAAACAAACTTTAAAAAAAAAAGGAAAACATTTGATACAATGCAAATGTTAAAAGAGAGAATCTTGAAACTTCAAGAAGGAAGGAAGAATAACAAAGAGTAAGAATATGGATAAATGCAATGGATGTGTTTTCTTCTCTTGAGTTTTCCAAAATATGTTTGACACCTGAAGCAAAAACTATTAGATATTATTTGGTGCTTAAGATATGTAGAGGAAAAATATGCAAGACTCTTACATTAAAAGAGGAAGATAAAGGGACTCAAAGTAAAATTTCTATTATTCACTCAAATGGGTAAAATGTTGATGGCAATAAACTGTTAGGTATATATAACTGAATTACCTAGAATTACAACTAAAAAAAAAAGCAGATGCACTCAGAAATACTAAAACTCAAAATAGAATTCTAAAAATGTTTAAGTAAGCTACATGAAGACAGGGAGGGAAAATCTTATTCTGTTGAGATCTGGGTAAATATTGCTGGTGGCTGGGGCACTTGGGTGGCTCAGTCCATTAAGTGTCAGATTCTTGGTTTTAGCTCAGGTTATGATCTTGTAAGATTGCATAGGGTTGAGCCCTGCAAACAGCTCTGCGCTGGCAGTGTAGAGCCAGCTGGGGATTCTCTCTCTCCCTCTCTCTTTGCCCCTCCCCTACTCACACTCTGTTTCTCTCAAAATAAAGAAACTTAAAATAAAAATGCTGGTGGCTTAGTCATGTTCTTCAATTTTTAAATGGAAATTAAATTGAAATTATCCCCAGCTTCAACCTCCCTCTACTGTGAATATTGATTATAACATGTAGGTCTAGAGGCGCCTGGATGGCTCAGAGGGTTAAGCATCCCGCCTCTGCTCAGGTCATGATCTCACAATTAGAGTTTGAGCCCCACGTTGGACTATGCTGACAGCTCAGAGCCTGGAGCCTTCTTCAGGTTCTGTATCTCCCTCTCCCTTTCTTCTCCTCCCCAACTCACACTCTGTCTCTGTCCCTCTCTCAAAAATAAATAAACATTAAAAAAAATTAACATGTGGGTCTATACTCAGTGGACCCCCC